>NC_057808.1:206466115-206475359 GCF_018294505.1 Triticum aestivum
GTTTGTATCTCTCTCACACAACCCCACGTAGGTGGTGTACGTATACAAGAAGAGAATAGGTGCACCATGCACGTACTCACGCTTCGTGCCCAGCCACACCCGCGCGGGTACACGGTGGAGCTCATTTCTGTATGAAATGGCAGCCCACGTGCTAATTTGAACGCGTGTAGCGGTTGTTTACCTACGGAGGTCGTGTACCACGCGTGCACGAAACAAAGTTCGACTTGATGCGTTGGCGCGTTATTTTTAAATAAAGTTATATCGCTCAATGGCACGTACACAGAATATAAAAGAATTTTTATGGAGAAAAAGGTAGTTCGCTCCACTATATACAATGGAGCCTGCCTGCCTGGTTTGTCTCTCTTCAGAGTATCTCACACAAGGCTGCGGTGGCCTCTCTCTCTCTCTCACCGTTGGTCACTGATCCGGCCGCATCCCGTTCGCCGGCGGAAAGGGAGGACGTGCATCGTTTCTCCGTTCGACGGCGCCGAGGCAGCACGTCCCGATTTGCGGTACACGCCGTTCTCTCTGACCAAGCTCCAGCGTGGTAGGGCCTACGCCACCTGCTCACTGCCGCAGTATGGGCAGATTCCGCCCGCCGCCGCTCACCTAGTTACATCCCGATGACCTCCAGGTATCCCCTCCGGCCTTGCTCCACTGCCCGTCTTCCCACGTCGCTGCATGTGGATCTTCCATAGTTCTTTGCCCAAAACGTAGCTCGTTCGGCGGACTTTCCATATTGCAATCTCGTCCTCACACCGTTTTAGACAAACACAACAGTGTTGTTATCTTCCCTTAGGACAAGGAATATGCTTCTTTTTTGTCGTCGCATGTGTCATCAACTGTTATTGGCCAGTAATTGTTTCCTTTCTACCTCTTTTTTGCAAACAGGGCTATCCATTTCACCTCGTTGCTATTGCGACCTTTTGGTGAACTGCACAAATAGCTTTTTTCTTAAGAGTGTTTTGTGCAATTCTGCCAAAATGTCACACGGGCAACGTCTCTACATTTCATTGCGACTGCACAAAGGGAGATTGGTTTTGCTCTATCCTCCTCATCCAACTCCGAGCCTAATCTTCTCCAACTAGTTAGTCTTAAGAGAGACTGCAAAGGTGACCGGCTTCTATTTGTGTGTTTATTGTTTCATCAGCAGTCCTCTATTATCGTAATCACAATTAATATCTTTGGAATAGGAACGCTCAGCTCTATTTTAGTGGAACTGCACAAAATGATCGGAATGTTGCATGCTCCAGACAGCTACTTTTTTCCCAACATGCCTTGTTGATTTAGACAGAGCTGGGGGGACGTTGCTGCCAATGAAAGCATGGATCAATTTTAATTTAACACCTTCTCACAACTTTGTCTTCAGTTGTGATGTAAATATTAGCTCTGATTAGCAAGGAAGTTAGTTTTTTATTTTTTTCCGAAAGAGCATCGATGGCAAGACACACGAAACAAAAGCTGAAAGCTCACACCATTGTACAATTTCAAGTCGCTGGAAAATTATTTGTATAGTACGTCAATTATGTAAACAAATGCTGGAAGCTTGATAGCATTGCCAGAAGCCTCTTCGGCATCCGGGTCCATCTGCCATGTACAAAATTATACTCCTTCGTTCCTAAATATTTGTCTTTTTACAAATTTCAAATGGGCATATTTTAGAGTGGATATTCACTCATTTTGCTTCGTATGTGTACTCCCTCCGTTCCTAAATATTTGCCTTTCTAGATATTTCAACAAGTGACTACATACGGAGCAAAATTAGTGAATCTACACTCTAAAATATGTCTATATACATCCATATGTAGTACTCCATTTGAATCTCTAAAAAGACAAATATTTGAGTAGTCACCCGTTGAAATCTCTAGAAAGACAAATACTCCAGAGTATATTTAAGAACCGAGGGGATAGTGCGCAGCCGCGTGGGGGACTCATACCGGTCGTTGCGCCGCATTAATAGTGAGTAATGAGCAGTCAAATCATAAGCCCCACCTTTCCCACTGTAAGTTGCTCGGAAGAAGCAACCATCAATACGCTCTTCTTTGAATCCGCTCATACTACTCCATCCGTCACTGTTTATAGAGCGTGCTTCAGAAAAAGAGAAAATCTCTGGGACCAAGGCGACCAGCGATCGGCCTGAAAAATAGCATTGGTAGTTATAGCACGGCGTCTATTACTAGAGGAAATAATGCGTACACACATGCATGCAGTGCTTCCACCCCGGGTACACACATGCATGCACTTACTCCACTCCGTAGTACTACATCGAGAGAAAATTGCGGTTACCACGCCCTAATTAATTGAGCATTAAACCAAACGTGTCTAAAGTCTCTCTGGTGGTGGAAATGCATTGAGAGAAATGCATCATAATGAAGCGCGCCCTGTAAACTGTGACGGAGGGAGGAGTAGTATGAAGGTGCAAAACCAAGTACGCGTATGGCTAGTCGGTCAACGCACCTCCTCTTGGCATATCACTGACATGTGGGACCGGAGTGTGAACAAACCGATCTCAATTGACGGCAAAATGGCCAACCCGCCATTCCTTGAGAGAGACGAGGAGCGAGAACACACAGACGGGCTGGCACGGAGGCCAAGATATATTCGAGCATGGTTGATCGATATCATCATTACATGTTGGGCTGTCGTTTTCCGCCCTTCTCCGGAATAAATGTGTACTTTATCAAAGATTAAGAAAAATAAGAGTACAAAGGCTCCACCATGCGGTTCTAGTAGTAGTACTACTCGTACTACTAAACCTTGCGCTTGGCTCTTCGCCTCTTCTTGAAGCCGAACAATGATGGTACTCCGCATGTTCGGTACTACAGTGTATGCCTCTGGCAATCTGACACCGAATGAACTGATGCATGTCCACCGCCTAGGCAAGGGTACGTTGCATTAGTCGAAAGGCGTAAGCGAGCTTCACCTTGTGCTTCAAGCTTCTCCTCGTTCTGCGAGTTGATGGGACACACCAACAAGTAGTGCTAGTCCATACTCCCTCCTTTCCGGTTAATATGGCCTAATCTTTTTGTGGGTAAATGAGAGAGCTTTATTCATATATAGGCATTCTTAGGACAATCAGCCAAGACACTGGTCACTAGGAAGCAAGGTACCCCGCAAAAAAAGAAGTAGGAAGCGAGGTGTTTCATCAAGCCAGCTCTCGGCCACAATCAAAGTGCAGCAAGCACGGTTCGCACAAAGATGCGCCGCAAGGTTTGCTGACCTGTTTACATGCTGAATAACAAAAAAAAGAGGAAATATTACCGAGCGCTCCTATTTGTAACAGGATATGAGCCAGAATTAAGCGAGAATTGTGGCGAGTGTACCATGCAATCAACTTCCATTATCACATGCGAGAACCCTCGAAGAGAACCAAATGTGTTGAAGATTGCTTTATCACATTTTAAAAATATAATAAGAGTGCAGACGCTCCTCCATCCGGTTCCTAGTACTAGTATAGTAGTACATACCTCTATAGACTATAGTAGTAGTACTAGTAAACTTTGCGCTTGGCTGTTCGCCTCTTCGGGAAGTGCAACAATAATAGTACTACTAGTATAGTGTATGCTTCTGGCAATCTGACACCGAATTAACTGTTGCACGTCCACCGCCTGAGCGAAGGATAGCTTGCATTAGTCAAAAGTTTCTCCTTGTCCTGCGAGCCACCGCGCGCAAGCTTCTCCCGTCCTGCAAGCTTCTCCTCGTTCGGCAAGTTGACGGGACACAGCAAAGTAATGCTAGTCCATACTGCCTCCTCTCCGGTTAATATGGCTTAATTTCAAACGAGATAAATACACTGTTTGTCACTGTATATTTGTAAAAATACAGTCAGTGGACTTCATAATACACTCATTGCGCTCAATATATACATTTTCTGGTGTTTATACGGTCACTAGCTCACCCTGGCTGAGTATGTGTGTGCATGCACGTGTAGGTTGAGAACTTGAGCGTGACCGTGTGTGTTCTGTCGTGTGCTCAGACATGCATGCATTAGGGCGTCGCGCGTGTTTTTGCGTCCATGTGTACGTGTGACTGTTGCATACACGTAGGGGGAGTACGTGTAGGGGCCACTAAAGGAGCAGTCAAATCACACAGTAAGTTAGTCGGAAGAAGCAACCATCATTTCACTCTTCAATGACACGTACGCAATATAAAATGGTTGATATGGAGAGAAAAAGAAAACCACTATATATACACTAGCAGGAGCCTAAGCTACAAGCCTGCTTGCTTGGGTTGCTCTCTTCACAAGCATAGAACGACGGTGGCCACACCGCTGGTCACATATCCGGCCTGATCCCGCAGCTTGGGGAAGGGAACAATGTTCTGCGTAGACGCGGTCGACATCGGCGAGGGAGAAAATCCACAGTCGGTGCATCCCAATCGGGGGTCACCGCGGTATGGGCCGATGCCGCGTCCCAACCGCCCTTCTAGCTACAGCCCGACGTCGCAGGTAGTCCATCTTCCTTTTGGAGCCGGCTTGCTCCACTGCCGCAGCTCCCCACGTAGCTCCATCTCCATGTCGATCTTTCTCTACTTCTACCGCTTCTACTTGTGATGAGTTTATGTCTCATGAACTAGTGCCAGTGCTATTATTCTAATCACACTTCTTCAATATCTTTGCCATCATGGATGCTCAACTCGATTTTAGTGGAACTGCACAAAAGCATCGTATGATCTGAGGGTGCCAGCCGTCTTTCCTTCGACAGGTTCTACCTGGCCAGGAAATTAAATCCTGTTTAGGGTTTAGGGTTTAAGTCGTAGTGACCCCATCAGTAGTTTTTCTTTTGTACACGCTCTCACAACTTTTGTCTTCAGTTGTGAAGTAAATATTGGCTATGATCTGTGAATCATTGAGATGCATCAGCATGCGTGTTAGTTTTCCTTTGTATTTGATGGAATGTTGTAACGGGGCAACCTTGGAGTAGGAATGAAAATGGAGTGGAAAGTTTCCGTTTTTCGGAGAAAAAATGGAAACGGAGAGAAACCAACGTTTCGTTTCGTTGGATCGCACCATCGAGCAAAACCAACGTTTAAATCACGTCTATCGCGTTCGTTTCTCTCCCTCCTCCACGGCTCGACCCCACACGGTCACTCGGCATGCCACTCACCGCAAACCGAGTATATGATAACTTTCCTGCCTGCTTGTTGATGGATCGCGCCATGGAGTACTAGTACTACTGGAAGAGATTGACGAGTTGGGGAGGACAGCTAGCTGTAGCATGGAATCCCAAGAACTTTTTACATGCATGTTGTGGCCGGCTATTGCGACCTTTGAACGCGGAGCAGTCGCGTGCACCAGGAAGCGGCACGGGCGACGCTCTCTCGGCCGGCGCACCACTTCAATGCCGACACCAGTGAGAGGTCGCGTCCACTCTAGCCGGGCATGAATGCGGCACTAACCGTTTCGGGCGGGAAGCACGCGCGGGTGATGAAGAGGGTTCGGGTTGGTCAGGAGTGGCCGTGGCAGCGGTCCGGACGCCCGCAAACAAGATATGTTGTACGTTAATATTGCCGCGTATATAATTCACAACGTAAATAATGTGCCAGTTGGACAAATATGATTGGAGATGGAGATGGAAATGGAATTTTACGTAAACACGGATATGCATGTCTATGTCCATGTGTGTATGCGCGACGACTCTCGCGACCTAGAAGCGGGGGCATGTTTTTTATCGAGTTTTCTTTCTTGGTACGTTAAAAAATTGTCCGCCAGTTTTTGTTTCTTTTTTCCGGGAACGCGCGTATTCTATTTAAAACCACTGCTTTGGAGAGATTGTTTACTCCATTATAGCCTCTTGTTTGATAGAGTTTCTCGCGTCTCGTTCTCTCACCCCCTCCATATCAAAACAAGATGACAGTGTCCACACTATCTCTCTCCTCACCGGTGGTCACAGATCCGGCCGAATCCCGTCCGCTGCGGGAGGTGAGGAGGTGCAGCATTGACGTTGTCGCCGTCGGCGATGGAGGAAGCCGATGCACACCGTCCTCTCGGAGTCGGCGCTGGCGCGGACGAAGGTCCTCCGCACCCTTGTTCGCTGCCGTCGTGTGGGCAGATCCCGCCCGCCCGCCTAAGCGACATCTCACCCACCTGAGGTATAACTTCTTGTACTGGTCCAGCTCCCGAGGTTGCTGCATGCGGGTTTTCTTCTACGCGACTACTCCCCAGCTCCCCATGTATAGTAGCTAGGGTTCGTCGGCTGGTCCAACATCACCTACTATTATAGAGGAAATGCCACTCGAAAAGTTGTCACGCCCACGATGCGTCTATATCTCCCACGTGTCGAGGCACGACTTAGAGGCATAACCGCATAGTGGTTTTGTCGCAAGAAGGGTCATCTTCACACAATCCCATGTAATGAACAAGAATGGGATAAAGAGTTGGCTTACAATCGCCACTTCACACAATACATAAATATCCTCATACATCATCCAAAATACAATCATATAGACCGGCTACGGCCAAAATCCAGATGAAAATAAGACAACCCCAAATGCTAGATCCCCGATCGTCCCAACTGGGCTCCACTACTGATCATCAGGAAAAGACACATAGTAACGACCACGTTCCTCGTCGAACTCCCACTTGAGATCGACGCCATCGTCTGCACTGGCATCGTCGGCACCTGCAACTGGTGTTGGAAGTATCTGTGAGTCACGGGGACTCAGCAATCTCACACCCGCGAGATCAAGACTATTTAAGCTTATAGGACAAGAGGTGCAAAGAGGTGGAGCTGCAGCGGCAAAAACAAATATGGTGGCTAACTTGCGCAATTGAGAGCGAGAAGAGAAGCAAAGGAACAGACATCATCTAGCAATGACCAAGAAGAGGTCCTGAACACCTACTTACAGCTAAAACCAATCCTCGAGTTTCCCCAAGGTGGCGCTGCAAGTGGCTCTAGTTTGGACCAGCACTCAGAGGAACACTGGCCCGGGGGTTGAAAATAAAGATGACCCTCGGGCTCTAGAAAACCCGGGGGAAAAGGTATAGGTCGCAAATGGTAAAACCAAGGTTGGGCCTTGCTGGAGGAGTTTTATTCAAGGCGAACTGTCAAGGGGGTCCCATAAATCACCCGACCGCGTAAGGAACGCAAACTCAAGGAACATAATCCCGGTATAACAGTAACTAGGGCAGCAAGAGTGGAACAAAACACCAGGCATAAGGCCGAGCCTTCCACCCTTTACCAAAATATATAGATGCATTAATTAAATAAGAGATATTGTGATATCCCAACATATCCATGTTCCGACATGGAACAAACTTCAACTTCACCTGCAACTAGCAACGCTATAAGAGGGGCTGAGCAAAAGCGGTAACATAGCCAAACAACGGTTTGCTAGGCGAGGATGGTTAGAGGCTGACATGGCTAAAATAGGAGACATGATATAGAAAAAGATAGGTAGCGAGCATGGCAATAGAGCGAACATCTAGCATAGCAAAGATAGAAGTGATTTCGAGGGGTGGTCATCTTGCCTGCAAGATTCTCAGAGTTGTCGAAAGCTTGATCCTCGTAAGCGTAATCGATAGGTTCCTCGTTCACGAACTCGTCTCCCGGATCTACCCAAGACAAGAACACAAACAAACGGAACCACAATCAACAACGAGAAATGCACAAGCAACATGATGCAAAGCATGTATGATATGCAAGATATGATATGCGATGCGTATGCGTGCTCCGGAAGGAAAATGATGAACATGGCAGTAACTTGGCAAAACAAGCATGCCACTGGAAAGATGAGATGATTTCGGTCGAAATCGATATAAAGATCACCGGAATCGGATGCACGGTTTGCAAATGGCAAGCAAAACAAGAATGACACTAATCTGCGATAAACAGCAAGATAGCACTTAAAATACAAAAAGTAACAATGCTACAGCACCCCAACATAGCAACAAAGCACATGGAAGTAATCTACAGGAGATGCTTGACAAAAGATGAACACTGAGCTACGGCTAGTTCACAACATACCAAGCTCAAACAAGCATGGCAAAAGTGCAAAAGATTATAGGTTCACAGACTTGGTGAAAAACTGGACATGGCAGAAATCATCATCAGATAGCAATGTTCAGAGCACGAAATCAACATGCTACAGGAACTTAACATAGCAAAACAAGGCATAGTAGTGTTCTCCTAATTGCACGTGATAAAAATCCTTTACTGACCATAAGCCAAAAAGGACCAGAAGATATGATGGCAAGCATGTAAACATAGCAAGTTTCGTTATCAGGTTTCAGACTTATCAGAAAACAGAGCATGGCAGAAATATTAATATGTAGGCCTCTTTGTGAGCTTGATGCACTCACTACAAAGCAATGCAGGACAAACCAAGCATACCTACAGCAAGATGGCATATTTATGAAGCTATCCCTGGCAAGAACAATTGCATAGCATGTATGGATCAACTACAATAAGCTTGGCAAAAATGAATATCATGTTAAGAATCTGCCAGAAGTATTTTATAGCCAAAGTAGAGCAAGATTGAGTCATGCTATGGTACTCTCAAATTGCAAACAATTGCAGTAATTGATCTATTACAACTATAGCTACAAAACATCCTTACTGAACATCTCCAAAATATGCATGGATCTCTCTGTAGCATCAAGTTTATATGGCAACAAAGTTACAGCAGACGAGGACTTAGAGAAAACACCAAGTCCCTGAAATCAGAAATATTACGGGACCTACTTTGCATGATTGTGCTAGTCACCAAAAAGATCACAAAAATACATGGACTACACCAATGGAAAGATGGCATGGCATACTTCAAAACACATGTAGAGCTCATGCTCAAAACATGCACAGATTAAATGATACAAAAATGACAAATCTCCAAGTTCTGATAAGAACCCGAGATTAACAGCAACTAGCCCTCTTCCAACAAAGATCTGGGCATGAAGATGACCTCTAATGAACATGGTGAAATTTAACAAAATAAAGAGCATCACGAGACGAACAATTTGACATATTATACGCGCGAATCGGAGCTACATGCACAAAGTTATCGCATCGGGAATAGGAGCACTTGCTGAGAAAATTTAGGGACTTGGAAGATTTCGAGGGGGATTCGAGAGAAGTCAACGGGAGGCTCCCATACCAGATCCGATCGGAGGTCGCCCGAGCTCCTCGAGCCCGAGCTCGTCGGCGGCGAGGCAGGGGCCGGCGGGCCTGGCCGGAGGAGGAGAAGGCCGAGGGAGGAGAAGGCCGAGGGAGGAGAGGCGGCGCCGGAGGAGGGGGTCGCCGGCGGGGGC
>NC_057808.1:206475853-206484556 GCF_018294505.1 Triticum aestivum
GAGGCCAGAGGCGGCCACGTGGCGCTCGCGGGTTGGCCGGGCGGCGCGGGCGGACGCGTCCGGCGCGGCGCGGAGGGAGAGGGTTAGGGTTCGTCTGAGATTTCGTTTTCGGGATGCCCACTCATTTATAGGTAGAGGGAGCTAGGAGACTCCAAATGAGGTGCGGTTTTCGCCCACACAATCGTGATCGAACGACCTAGAGCATGGAAGAGAGTTTGGTGGGCTTTGGGCTGGTTTTGGATGGGGTTTTTGGTGGACACTCAAATGGACTTTGCGGATGCCCGGTTAACCGTTGGAGTACCAAACGACCTCCGAAAGGAACGAAACTTGACCGGTAGTCTCCGGGTGGTATATAAAGGCCACTTGACAAGCCTCGGTCCATTCCGAGAAATTTTGACACACGCACACGAAAGAAAACAAGAGGGGTGCACCGGAGGAGATAGGAGCGCCGGATTGGAAAACGGACAACGGGGAAAATGCTCGGATGCATGAGACGAACACGTATGCGAATGCAATGCACATGATGACATGATATGAAAATGCATGACATGACAAAATACAAAACGAAAGACAAAACCCAACAACGGAGGGAAAAACATATCACATAGCCGGAAATGGCAAGAGTCGGAGTTACAAATATGGCAAGTTACATGTGGGGTGTTACAACACTCCACCACTACGAGAGGATCTCGTCCCGAGATCTAGGACTGAAAGAACTCCGGATATTCGAAACGGAGATGGTCCTCGCGTTCCCAGGTGGCTTCCCGGTCGGAATGGTGCGACCACTTCACTTTCAGGAATTTGATAGACTTGTTGCGAGTCTTGCGCTCAGTTTCTTCAAGAATAGCAACGGGGTGCTCATGATAAGACAAATCTTCTTGGAGGTCAATCTCTTGGAAGTCGATAGTGCGCTCAGGCGTCTTGAAGCACTTGCGGAGCTGTGACACGTGGAACACATCATGCACGTTCGCGAAGTTGGAAGGAAGCTCAAGTTGATAGGCGAGGTCGCCTCTTTTGCCAATGATCTTGAAAGGACCCACGTATCTAGGTGCAAGCTTCCCTTTGATACCGAAGCGACGAGTGCCTTTCATTGGAGAGACACGGAGGTAGACATGGTCTCCGATCTCGAAAGCCAAATCATGATGCTTACTATCATAGTAACTCTTCTGGCGCGATTGCGCGGCTTTGAGATTATCACGGATGACTTTACACATCTCTTCAGCTTCAGTGATTAAGTCATTGCCAAGAAGTTGGCGTTCACCAGTCTCTGACCAATTGAGAGGAGTACGGCACTTTCTGCCATAGAGAATCTCGAATGGGGCTTTGCCCGAACTCGCTTGGAAGCTGTTGTTGTAGGAGAATTCAGCATAAGGAAGACAATCTTCCCATTTCATGCCAAAGGAAATGACACAAGCCCTGAGCATATCTTCAAGAATTTGATTGACTCGCTCGACTTGGCCACTAGTTTGAGGAAGGAAAGCTGTGCTGAAGCGAATGTTAGTGCCCATGGCCTTCTGGAATGAGTCCCAGAACTTAGAGGTGAAGATGCTTCCACGATCAGAAGAAATCAATTGTGGAATGCCGTGCAAAGAGACAATTCTGGAGGTGTAGGGCTCTGCCAGCTGAGCTGCTGTGATGGATTCTTTGATAGGAAGGAAATGAGCCACTTTAGAGAGCTTGTCAATGACAACAAAGATAGCGTCATTTCCGCGCTTGGACTTGGGAAAACCAGTCACGAAGTCCATTTCGATATGATCAAACTTCCATTCTGGGATAGCAAGAGGTTGGAGGAGACCAGCTGGTCGTTGGTGTTCTGCTTTCACTCTTCGGCAGACATCACATTCATTCACGAATTGAGCAATTTCTCGCTTCATTCGAGTCCACCAATACGACTGCCTGAGGTCATGATACATCTTCGTACTTCCAGGATGAATTGACAGGAGAGAACTGTGCGCCTCGTTCATTATGACTTTTCTTAGATCACCTTTCGGAACCACAATCCGGTCCTCGAAGAACAAACTGTCTCTGTCATCAATGCGATAGCACTTGTATTTTGAAAGACCCTTGTCGATACCACGTTTCACCTTCTTCACCATGGCATCAAGGAGTTGTGCCTCACGAATTTGATCTTCCAAAGTAGGAGATACTATGAGGTTGGCAAGAACGCCTTGAGGAACAACTTGGAGGTTCAGCTTGCGGAAAGCTTCACAAAGATCCGGTTGGAAAGGCTTGAGAATTAAGCTGTTGCAATAAGCTTTCCTGCTTAAAGCATCTGCAATGACATTTGCTTTGCCTGGAGTATATTCGATACTCGGATTATACTCTTGAATCATCTCGACCCATCGAGTCTGCCTGAGGTTGAGGTTGGGCTGAGTGAAGATATACTTGAGACTCTTGTGATCAGTGAAAATGTCCACTTGTCTTCCCAACAAGAGATGTCTCCACGTAATCAAAGCATGGACAACTGCCGCCAACTCAAGATCGTGAGTGGGGTAGTTCTTCTCGTTGGGCTTCAACTGCCGAGAAGTATAAGCCACAACTTTCTTCTCTTGCATTAACACAGCACCGAGACCTTGAAGAGAAGCATCACAGAAAACTTCATACGGCTTGGATTCATCAGGAGGAGTCAAGACAGGAGCTGTGACTAGTTTCTGTTTGAGAGTGTTAAAAGCAACGTCACACTCAGGAGACCAGACATACTTCACATGCTTCTGTAGGAGGTTGGAAAGAGGTTTTGCAATCTTGGAGAAATTCTCAACGAATCTTCGGCAATAGCTTGCAAGACCCAGAAAACTGCGGAGCTGCTTGACATTTTGAGGAGGTTCCCAATCCAGAACTGCGGACACCTTCTCGGGGTTAACAGCGATGCCTTTGGCAGAGATGATGTGACCAAGGAAAAGAACTTCATCAAGCCAAAACTCACATTTGGAGAACTTCGCATAGAATTGATACTCTCTGAGCTTGTCGAGCACCAATCGCAAATGTTTGGCATGATCCTGCTTATTCTTGGAGAAGACCAAGATATCATCGAGATACACCAGAACGAATTCATTGGTATAGGGGTTGAAGATGAAATTCATCATCCGAGAGAACACCGGAGGAGCATTGACAAGGCCGAAAGACACGACAGTATATTCATAAGAACCAAAGCTTGTTCTGAATGCTGTCTTGGGAATATCTTCTTCACGAATGCGAATCTGATGATAACCCGTACGAAGGTCAAGCTTCGAGAATACTTTAGCCCCTTTGAGTTGCTCAAATAGCTCATTGATGTTGGGAAGTGGGTACTAGTTCTTGATTGTCTTCTTGTTCAATGGACGGTAGTCGACACAAAGTCGGTCCGTGCCATCCTTCTTCTTGACAAAAAGAACACCACAACCCCATGGAGAAGAACTCGGTCTGATCAAACCCAGACGCTCTTGTTCATCGAGCTGCTTCTTCAATTCCTTCAGCTCGTTTGGTCCAAGCTTGTATGGACGCTTGCAAACGGGTACAGTACCAGGCTCTAGTTCGATAACGAACTCAACTGGCCGGTGCCGAGGCATACCCGGAAGCTCTTCTGGAAAGACATCTTGATACTCGCAAACGACTGGAATTTGAGAGATGGCACCCAATTCGCCCTTCTCATTGAGAGAGAAAAACCGAATGGTTTCATCACGAGCGGCAAAAATAATCACATCCTCAGACGAGTGTGTCAATTGAATTTCCCTGGGAGCACAATCAAGTTGAGCTTTGTGCTTAGAAAGCCAGTCCATCCCGAGAATAAGATCAATATCCGAGTCACCAAGAACAATTGGAGAAGACTGAAATCTAAAGTCGCCCATCTTGATGGAAACATCCGGGACACAATTATTAGAAGTCATTTGCTTGCCCGGAGACACAATCTTCAATGGGATAGGGATCTTTTCCGTCACAAATTCATGCTAGGCAACAAAAGGTCTTGAAATGAAAGAAAGAGATGCACCAGTATCAAAAAGAACTTTTGCAGGAATATCGTTAACTGAGAGATTACCCATTATCACATCAGTAGATTCCTCCGCTTGAGCTGCATTCATCATGTTCACCTTTGCAAACTTTGGATTATGCTTGACCACTGCATTGCTGGAAGATCTGACAGGGGGAGGAGGAGGAAGACGCCTCTGGTTGAAGCACTTGTTAGCATAGTGACCTTTCTGCTGACATTTGTTGCAAGTCACCTCTGAGAGTGGACGGTGATAAGGAGCATTGGACTTTGGAGCTTGATTCTGAGACTTGTTCTGATAGCCAGAGTTGGAAGAGTTGTTAGAACCATGGCCACCTTTGTTCTTCTGCTGGTAAGGCTGACGAAACGGAGGAGGAGGAGGCAACCAGAACTTCTGTTGCTTAGCTGTCACAAGTGAGGAAGAAGAAGACTGAACTGCGTCCCTGACTCTTTTCTTAGAAGCCTCACACTTGAGCTGAGCAGCCTCTTGCTTCTGTGCCATATTGTAGAATTGATCAAAGTGAGTAGGCTCAACAAGAACGAGCGCTAACTGCAGATCCTCTTTAAGGCCACCTCTGAAGTGATAGATCATGCTCTTCTCATCAGGAACGTCTTGTTTAGCGAAGCGAGCAAGTTTCTGAAACTGAATGTTGTATTGATACACAGACATGTTCCCTTGCTTGAGATTGCGGAACTCCTCACGCTTGCTCTCAACAACACTTTGTGGAATGTGGTGCGCTTTGAAGTCCCGACAGAAGTCAGTCCAAGTAATCACACGACCTCCTCTGGAATCTTTGTATTGTTGATACCAATCAGCAGCTTGGTCCTTGAGCTGGAAAGAAGCGAACTTGACAAAGTCCTCAGGCCTGACATTGCTACATTCAAAATGCTTGTTGATGTCCACGAGCCAATCATCGGCATCCGTGGCCTCGACACAGTAGCTGAAAGACTTGTGCTGATTTGCGAGAAACTGGTTGAGAGTGGCAAAGTGGAACTGATTGTTGCCTTGACCTTGATTGCCTTGATTGTCTTGCCCTTGAGTACGTTCTTGCAAGAGTTGCAGAATCATCTGAGCATTGGCGTTGGTGGCTGCCATGATTGCTTGCCATGCCTCCGGAGGTGGAGGTGGTGGCGGAGGGTTCGCTTGACTCCCTTCATTGCGATCCGTATTCTGACGGGTTGGCGGAGCCATCCTGAAGAGGGTGACATCCGTTAGCATCTCGATAGACAAAAGATAAGTAGAATCAACGGATAGAAATTGCAACATATGGTCTTCACAATGAACATTCGAACGGAGATGAACGAATGAATTCCGTGGTAAATCATCACACTTCCATAAGTTGAGAAGCCACTTGAAAAGGATATGGAATGAACAAATGAATTCGAAGAAACTCGAATACCACAATACAAAATAAAACAAAGTATTGGCTTGCAGAATAAGCCGGAACAAACATATGATAGATATTTCGTCCGAAGTTTTCGTGGTGGGGCCCACACGGGCTCAATCATACAGCACCATCATGTACAAGGTTGTGCACATGACATACGAAGCGTCCCCGAGTCGGCAAAGCCATGGACTCTTTAAGACACAACGAGACCACAGTAAAATCAATCGTATATAGGCGGACCACTAGACGTCAAACCCCAATCTCATATCATGCATCTGTCGGAAAGATATCCTAAGGCTACTAGAATTCCCACTTATAAACTCCCGAAACTTTCTGGTTATGCAATCTGGTGTAGGGGATACAGGGGACACAAATATATATCACCCAAACTAGCAATCTCTAGATCCAGCTGTATCCATCCGTCAACACATAACCAAGAAACCTTCGGAAATCGTTTACCTCAACCTTCGAAAAACATCCGTTATACAAGTTATGGCAATAATCCTGAACTCCCGCCCCAGTACTGGGTGGCGTCGAGGTGATCTCACCAACAACTGCATAAAAGAGATTTCGATGTCGGCGAAACTCAGGTATTCCAGAACTGCAACGATAAAATTGTGACGACAACACCTCGGAGCTCAACTCCCCGGGACACTGCCACAACCCCTAAATGTCAGGAGGCACCAAGAACAATGTTCTCGTCACAATTCCATCGGAACGATTCCAAGATACCCGCGTGATCCTAAAAAAAATTTAGTGAAATTTGAGGAGAGGATAGTCAAAACTTCTACGTCAGGAGACCTCACCAGAGCGACGAAGGGACTGAGGAGTAAAAAGAATCCTACTATCCGATATATATAATCCTAAGACTCAAAAAAAATTTATTCTAGACTCAACAACGCCAGCGATTCGATCAAGCAGGGGGCTCCTAAGTCGGGGATGGCTCTGATACCAACTTGTCACGCCCACGATGCGGCTATATCTCCCACATGTCGAGGCACGACTTAGAGGCATAACCGCATAGTGGTTTTGTCGCAAGAAGGGTCATCTTCACACAATCCCATGTAATGAACAAGAATGGGATAAAGAGTTGGCTTACAATCGCCACTTCACACAATACATAAATATCCTCATACATCATCCAAAATACAATCATATAGACCGGCTACGGCCAAAATCCAGATGAAAATAAGACAACCCCAAATGCTAGATCCCCGATCGTCCCAACTGGGCTCCACTACTGATCATCAGGAAAAGACACATAGTAACGACCACGTTCCTCGTCGAACTCCCACTTGAGATCGACACCATCGTCTGCACTGGCATCGTCGGCACCTGCAACTGGTGTTGGAAGTATCTGTGAGTCACGGGGACTCAGCAATCTCACACCCGCGAGATCAAGACTATTTAAGCTTATAGGACAAGAGGTGCAAAGAGGTGGAGCTGCAGCGGCAAAAACAAATATGGTGGCTAACTTGCACAATTGAGAGCGAGAAGAGAAGCAAAGGAACGGACGTCATCTAGCAATGACCAAGAAGAGGCCCTGAACACCTACTTACAGCTAAAACCAATCCTCGAGTTTCCCCAAGGTGGCGCTGCCAGTGGCTCTAGTTTGGACTAGCACTCAGAGGAACACTGGCCCGGGGGTTGAAAATAAAGATGACCCTCGGGCTCTAGAAAACCCGGGGGAAAAAGGTATAGGTCGCAAATGGTAAAACCAAGGTTGGGCCTTGCTGGAGGAGTTTTATTCAAGGCGAACTGTCAAGGGGGTCCCATAAATCACCCGACCGCACAAGGAACGCAAACTCAAGGAACATAATCCCGGTATAACAGTAACTAGGGCGGCAAGAGTGGAACAAAACACCAGGCATAAGGCCGAGCCTTCCACCCTTTACCAAAATATATAGATGCATTAATTAAATAAGAGATATTGTGATATCCCAACATATCCATGTTCCGACATGGAACAAACTTCAACTTCACCTGCAACTAGCAACGCTATAAGAGGGGCTGAGCAAAAGCGGTAACATAGCCAAACAACGGTTTGCTAGGCGAGGATGGTTAGAGGCTGACATGGCTAAAATAGGAGACATGATATAGCAAAAGATAGGTAGCGAGCATGGCAATAGAGCGAACATCTAGCATAGCAAAGATAGAAGTGATTTCGAGGGGTGGTCATCTTGCCTGCAAGATTCTCAGAGTTGTCGAAAGCTTGATCCTCGTAAGCGTAATCGACAGGTTCCTCGTTCACGAACTCATCTCCCGGCTCTACCCAAGACAATAACACAAACAAACGGAACCACAATCAACAACGAGAAATGCACAAGCAACATGATGCAAAGCATGTATGATATGCAAGATATGATATGCGATGCGTATGCGTGCTCCGGAAGGAAAATGATGAACATGGCATTAACTTGGCAAACCAAGCATGCCACTGGAAAGATGAGATGATTTCGGTCGAAATCGATATAAAGATCACCGGAATCGGATGCACGGTTTGCAAATGGCAAGCAAAACAAGAATGACACTAATCTGCGATAAACAGCAAGATAGCACTTAAAATACAACAAGTAACAATGCTACAGCACCCCAACATAGCAACAAAGCACATGGCAGTAACCTACAGGAGATGCTTGACAAAAGATGAACACTGAGCTACGGCTAGTTCACAACATACCAAGCTCAAACAAGCATGGCAAAAGTGCAAAAGATTACAGGTTTACAACTATAGCTACAAAACATCCTTGCTGAACATCTCCAAAATATGCATGGATCTCTCTGTAGCATCAAGTTTACATGGCAACAAAGTTACAGCAGACGAGGACTTACTTTGCATGCTTGTGCTAGTCACCACAAAGATCACAAAAATACATGGACTACACCACTGGAAAGATGGCATGGCATACTTCAAAACACATGTAGAGCTCATGCTCAAAAGATGCACAGATTAAATGATACAAAAATGACAAATCTCCAAGTTCTGATAAGAACCCGAGATTAACAGCAACTAGCCCTCTTCCAACGAAGATCTGGGCATCAAGATGACCTCTAATGAACATGGTGCAATTGAACAAAATGAAGAGCATCACGAGGCGAACAATTTGACATATTATATGCGCGAATCGGAGCTACATGCACAAAGTTATCGCATCGGGAATAGGAGCACTTGCTGAGAAAATTTAGGGACTTAGAAGATTTCGAGGGGGATTCGAGAGAAGTCAACGGGAGGCTCCCATACCAGATCCGATCGGAGGTCGCCCGAGCTCCTCGAGCCCGAGCTCGTCGGCGGCGAGGCAGGGGCCGGCGGGCCTGGCCGGAGGAGGAGAAGGCCGAGGGAGGAGAGGCGGCGCC
>NC_057808.1:206484967-206653915 GCF_018294505.1 Triticum aestivum
CGCGGAGGGAGAGGGTTAGGGTTCGTCTGAGATTTCATTTTCGGGATGCCCACTCATTTATAGGTAGAGGGAGCTAGGAGACTCCAAATGAGGTGCGGTTTTCGCCCACACGATCGTGATCGAACGACCTAGAGCATGGAAGAGAGTTTGGTGGGCTTTGGGCTGGTTTTGGTGGGGGTTTTTGCTGGACGCTCAAATGGACTTTGCGGATGCCCGGTTAACCGTTGGAGTACCAAACGACCTGCGAAAGGAACGAAACTTGACCGGTAGTCTCCGGGTGGTATATAAAGGCCACTTGACAAGCCTCGGTCCATTCCGAGAGAGTTTGACACACGCACACGAAAGAAAACAAGAGGGGTGCACCGGAGGAGATAGGAGCGCCGGATTGGAAAACGGACAACGGGGAAAATGCTCGGATGCATGAGACGAACACGTATGCGAATGCAATGCACATGATGACATGATATGAAAATGCATGACATGGCAAAATACAAAACGAAAGACAAAACCCAACAACGGAGGGAAAAACATATCACATAGCCGGAAATGGCAAGAGTCGGAGTTACAAATATGGCAAGTTACATGCGGGTTGTTACAAAAGTTGTCCTGATTTATGCCTCGGTGGAGGTATACATGTTGTTTCGACAAAAAGTACATGGTGGTTGTGCGGTCATTGTCCATATGCTCCTATTGCTGCTGGTAATCTAATACTATCACTGGTTAAACAAAGAAATGCTTTTTTTCTCGGGTATCCTGGTTTAGTTCCCATCAAGATAATCATGATGCTTCTGTTTGTTGGTGTACTTTTCATAATTCTTATTGAAAATTGAGATGTCATTGTTAATCTTGTAAAACAAAGTAACAACACTATATCCCTTTTCTATATTTTTGGAAACAGCGATGCATATCTCCATACCCGGGCATGTCTTCCTCAATTTTAGTGGAACTGCACAAAATTGGATGGCCATTGTTGTTCCGCCTCACTGTCCTCTGCCACGTGGTTCTTCCTTCCTCGAGCTTGACTACTGAGAAGAAACAGACCACAGTGAGGATTTGTCGAACTTCATAGGTGCCTTACCCAAACTGGATGCCAAATGGATGATGCATCACCACGATGACCTATCGATGCTCATGGTTGCGCCTCATGGTTGCGTCGGTTGGTGAAGCTGATCAATTTTCAATGAAAAACAAGTTGTCTTCCATCAGTGCTCTTTGCTTGTTACCCACAAAGATGATATCCTTTGTCAGTTCACCTTGGTTGCGTTGGAGACGCAATCGTCTTTCACATTGGTGCAATTTTATCACACAATTGGCTATGAACCAAATGTTTCCTTGAAGAAGGATCGACGTTGGTACTAAGAGCATAAGTTTTGTATTGATTTCTAAGCCTTCTCACAACTTTGTCTCCAGCTCCCCTGTAATTTTATTTGTCCAGCTATTAACTTTGATTAAAAAAAATGGTGTGGACTAAAAACCCGGATGGACATAGTAGCCCTCCATTTTTATTTACTCCGCATATTAGATTTGACTGAAGTCAAACTTTGTAAAGTTTGACCAAGTTTAGGCCGAACACAACAAACCATAATTATTAGAGAGGGCAAACTGTACATACTCTAAACCTTTCCGATAATTGAAATTAAAATTCTTTATTTGTACACACTCTCACACGTTTCCGATAATTTGGCGCATGTGTGGTTGTTCACTTAAGGGAGGGTAGTGTACCGCACGTGAAGGACAGGAAGTGCGACCAAGATGCGTGGATCGTTAGCTCATCGGAAGTACTCCCTCCGTTCCTAAATATTTGTCTTTCAAGTGGTTTGCAATGGACTACCACATACGGATGTATATAGACATTTTTTTTAAAGTGTAGATTCACTCATTTTGCTCCGTATGTAGTCATTTGTTGAAATCTCTAGAAAGACAAATATTAAGGAACAGAGGGAGTAGTAGTTTTCTTCACTGGTACGTTAAATAAAGAGTTTTGTTTCGTACTTACACAATTTAAAACGATTGTTATGGAGAGAATAAGAAAACCACTCCACTATATATTAGTCGTATACACGAGTACTATATGGACGTAGCTTCATTGACTTTAGTGCACCTGCCTTTGGGTTTATGACAGGTGGGCACAAAATGTGGCTGGCCCACCTGTCATACAGCCCAAAGCAGGTGCAGTTAAGGCACCGGAGCACAGTCCGTACTACAGTATATATATAAGCTGGAGCCTCAGCGCTTGTTCGCTAGGTTTTGCACTCTCCACACTCTCGCCGCACTACATATATATACACGCTGGAGGCTCAGCGTTCCTTTGCTAGGGTTTGCTATATTCACAGTCTCTCACCCTCTTCACCAGATCTAAACAAGACTGCGTCACCGGGAAGGGGAGGAGGTGCAGCGTTCACTCTATCGCCTTCGGCGAGGGAGGCAATCCAATGTCGGCTGCTCTTTTCTCTTTCACCCAGCGCCTGTGCGGGAGGGCCACTGACCCCTTCTTCCTCGCTGCCGTACGTAGTGTGGGCAGATCCGACCTCCCGCCGCACGCCTTGCCACATCCTGACGACCCTAAGGTATAAGTTTCTTTGAAACCGTCATTGGTCTAGCTGCATGTGGATCTTTTTCGATTCTGTAGTCG
This sequence comes from Triticum aestivum, assembly GCF_018294505.1. NCBI lineage: Eukaryota > Viridiplantae > Streptophyta > Magnoliopsida > Poales > Poaceae > Triticum > Triticum aestivum. The sequence goes on from NC_057808.1 coordinate 206,487,600, forward strand.
AATCTAGGTCTTGGTTCAAAGAGGAAAGAAGGGTGCGGTGGGGTGGAGCATGAATCTAGGACGTGGTTCAATGAGGAAAGGAGGGAGGGAAAGTAGTATAGACTAGCTATCCAGCCGCTTTGTTGGTCGAAAAGGTAAAAAGGGGGTAACCCAGTACACACATCTGTAAGGAACCGAACTCTTTGTTGAAAAGGGAAAGAAACTGGGGGGGCGCTTTGTTGCAGGACTAGATTTGCTGCCCTCACATAGGAAAAAGTTTCAAAGAGAACAAATATGGGACCAACGCAGATATGCTGCTTGGCTACATAATCTGCATCACCCATTTATATGTGTGGACGCACATGGTGTCCCATGTCCCATCCACATGATCGTGTGGTGTGTTTTGAGATGTTGTGCTACTTGTATTGGTACTATTTTAAATAAATGTTGTATTGAAGCTATGGTATTGCTCTCTTTTCCCATTAAGTAGTGAACAAAAATGGTACCAACCCAGACATGATGCTTGTTGCTTTGTTACAACAAACTCTGCATCACCCCTTTATAAGTAGATGGAAGCACATGGTGTTGTTGCACCCACTCGCCCCTGGAACTGTTTATGCTTTTTCTTAATCTAATGCTGATGGTAAAATTAAGCAATGCCACACTCAGAATTAACTACTGAACTATTTTAAGAATTTCTCTATTAATATGAATCAATGCAACCATTTTAGAAATGCTACTGTCCTATACTTTGTTTTCCATCAAGATAAGGTAGATGCTTCTTTTTGTGGCCGCATGTTTCATCCTCCTTTATTGGCAGTAATTGTTTCCTTTTTTGCCTCTGTTAAATTAGGGATATCTATTCAACTTGTTGCTATAGCAAAATTAAATGTCACACCGGCGACTTTACTTGATTTCAGTGCAACTGCACAAAACGAGATTGGATTTCCTGTGATTTTGTGTGCGTCATGACAGGTTGGTACTTGCCTTCATCCACATGATCGTGTAGTGTGTTTTGAGATGTTGTGCTACTTGTATTGGTACTGTTTTAAATAAATGTTGAATTGAAGCTATTGTATTGCTGTCTTTTCCCATTAAGTAGTGAACAAAAATGGGACCGACCCATACATTATGCTTGTTTCTTTGTTACAACAAACTCTGCATCACCCCCTTTATAATTAGATGGAAGCACATGTTGTTGTTGCGCCCACTCTCCCCTGGAACTGTTTATGCTTTTTGTTAATCTAATGCCGCTGGTAAAATTAAGCAATGCCACTATGAGAATTAACTATTGAATCTTATTTCAAAACTGCAACACTTGCTAGGGATTGGCGGGATTACCATTTTTGTGGCCGCATGTTTCATCCTCCTTTATTGGCCAGTAATTGATTCCTTTTTTGCCTATGTTAAAACAAGGAATCTATTCAACTTCTTGCTATTGTGACATTTTGCTTCGCTTAATTTTGGTGGAACTGCACAAAATGAGACCGAATTTCCATATATGTGTTGAGATCTCTTTTAGATCTTCCTCAGGAGTTGTTTCAAATCTTGGTCTTGAAAGGTCAGTACCTACTTTCCTCAGAATTAACTACTGAATTTAGTTCAAAACTGCAATACTTGTTAGCGATCGGCGGGAGTACCATTTCTGTTAGGGATCGGCCGGAGTACATGTTTAAGAAATGTATTGTTCAGATAATGTCTCTGTTATTATATATCAGTTACAGTGTTTTACAAATGGTACTATCCTGCTTTGTAGTTCTTTCTACATGTTTAACAAAGGTATTGTTAAGATAATGTCTCTGTTAAAATGAATCAGTCGCATTGTTTTAGGAATGATACTTTTCTGCTTTGTCGTTCTTTATACATGTTGAAACAAAGCATTGTTAAGATAATGTCTCGGTTAATATGAATGAATCACACTGATTGAGAATTGCTACTCTCCTGCTTTGTTTCCCATTAAGATAAGGTAGATCAGTAGATGTTTTTCTTCTCGAAGTACAAGTCATCAACCGTTATTTCTCAGTAATTGTTTCCCTTATACCTATTGTTGCTTACAGGGATATCAAAATTAAAGCTCAGTTTTATTCCGACTTTGATTTTAGTTGAACTGCACAAAAGGAGCCAATGTGTCTAAGGCAAACTGCTGCATTAGTGGGTCCAGTTGGTCTTACCACTTTGCAGAAAGAAGCAGTCACTGTTTGCGCTACATTACACAAGGAATGATCGAGAACCTTTACAGAGTATTAGTAGACGCTAGTGACATGACTATAGTCTGTAGAGAGCATAGGAAACTCAACAACACGTGGAGTGCACTGGGCAAAAAGTGCCCAAACAAGTACAGGAAGCCAGGACAGGACTCCAAATCTGTCAATGTCATTCTAAGCAACAATGATGGGGCATCTGGGTATGGTAATCTGTTTACCGTACTTTCAGTTTGTTAGTCCACCGATTGGTGGGTTGACACTGGGGCCAATATTCATGTGTGTGCTGCTGTGTCTTTGTTTTCTTGCAGCATATAAATACGATCCACAGGGATGCTCAGCTTGATTTTAGTGGAACTGCACAAAATGTCCAGATGGTTTGTGCCCTCCATAATACTTCATCATGCACAATACATCGAATGGTTCTCTAATCATTCGTCGTCACCTTGAGCCACCGGACTATATGTTTGAATGGTGTTGCCAGCGTCGGCCATTAAGAAGGGTAAGAAGAAAGACAAAAAGAGAGATGGCTGCTTTACTTGTGGTTCAGAGGAACACTGGGCAAACAAGTGCCCAAACAAGTACCAAGAAGCCAGGACAGGACTCCAAGTCTGTCAATGTCACTCTAAGCAACAATGATGGGGCATCTGGGTATGGTAATCTGTTTACCGTACTTTCAGTTTGTGAGTCCACCGATTGGTGGGTTGACACTAGGGCCAATATTCATGTGTGTGCTGATGTGTCTTTGTTTTCTCGCAGCATATAAATATGAAATCCACAGGGATGCTCAGCTTGATTTTAGTGGAACTGCACAAAATGTTCAGATGGTTTGTGTCCTCCACAACAATGATGGGGCATCTGGGTATCATAATATATTTACCGTACTTTCAGTTTGTGAGTCCACCGATTGGTGGGTTGACACTGGGGCCAATATTCATGTGTGTGCTGATGTGTCTTTGTTTTCTGGCAGCATATAAATATGAAATCCACAGGGAGGCTCAGCTTGATTTTAGTGGAACTGCACAAAATGTTCAGATGGTTCGTGTCCTCCATAATACTTCATCATGCACAATACATCGAATGGTTCTCTAATCATTCGTCATCGCCTTGAGCCACCGGACTATCAGATGACAAACTGATGACAAACCCTGCCCGTTCCACAATCATAGGTATTACATATTTTGAATGGGAAAAGCTTGTCAAAGTTGACATTAGTTTAATATATTGGAATTGGAAAACCTTGTCAATTTTTGCTCATTGAAGTTAGCCAGAAGACATGCATTTGATATTTTTGAGTGGGACGCCCTTTGCTGTGAGCAACGTCCATCATTTTTTCCTATTCCTGTCTTCAGTTCAGAAGTAAATATTTACTCTGCTGAGATGCATAGTCACATGAATGTTGACTTATGTAAGATATTTTAAGAGTTTGTTCTGAATATTGTCTATGTAATGTCAGGCCTTGTGTTTGATTGTAAAGTTGAGCTTGGAATGTTCTGGCATGCGGCATCACGAGCTGTTCACCGTGCCTCCTAAGAATAATGCTTCGTATTGTTTTGCATGTCGATCTAATGCCAGTTATTTGCTTGTTAAGAAGATCATCCTCTTCGATTGTTTCCGTGCTTAAGAAGTTCATCATCTTATGTTTCATTCATAGCCTATACGACAAGTCGGGTAGGTTAGACGTGAAACTATATGATCTTCCTACCAACTCATCATCTTAGGCCGTGATTGGATCGTATTTTTCCAACCAAAACCGCTTGTAAAACTGACGCTTGTAAATAAAAGCAGATGGTCTCGGGCAAAGCGCTTGGTTGGTCGATTTCGACTAGTAAAATATACACTGGTCTCTCAAATTACACGCGTAACCCGCTGGTTTTACTTACAGACCTCGGGCCCTCGGTTTCATTACGCTTGTATTTTACGCGTTGTTTCCGATGACGAGTAAATTACACTTGTATCTTAATACAGGTGTGAAATAAACCAGAGCTCCCAAGCGTGGCCTTACCGTTTCATGCTGTCTCAGTCTCTCGAAGGTGCTCATAGGTGTATGATGATCCTGGCTTCCTGAATGAGCAGCGGGCGCTGTATCAGACCATCCGTAGGGCCCGCGAGGCCGTCTCCGTCGTCCTTCGAGTTGTTGCGCTCGTCGTGGCGCCGAGCATTGTTAACATGGTCAATGAATATGAGAATTCATGAGATGACTTTATTTTGACTGGATGACAGTAGGGACCCACTAGGGCCATAGCCGTACGTACGCAAGTGCCTCCTTATTATGTACAACTATATTTTTTTTGCTTCCTCCTGGTTTCCTGACATCACGGTCCCACACCATTGTCAACCTATGTAGTCAATATAAATGATAGCATTGCACAAGGTGCGGCCAACAGCTGGGACCAAGCAGCTCGAGCAGTATTTGTGTTTTTGAGGCGTGAGCACTGCAGAGTTTTTCTTGCCAATGTTTTCGTTGTTGTTCGGAGGAGAGCAGGGTATTAACTGGGCGGGCTGTGGCCCGTCTAGCCCAGGACAGATATCCAGCCCAGATATTAATTTTTTTTAAGATGAAAATGGCTAGCCCAGCTATACGTTTTTTGAGGAATACCCAGGCAAGGTCAACTTGTTATTCTCCGCCCCGCTGGGCTGCAAATCTTTCCTAGGAGGGATGCATTAGGCTTAATAGGAAAATGGGCTTTAAAAATAATAAATGGGATGTAATTATAAAAACTGGGCAGTAACTATAAAAAAGGCACCAAGCATGAAATTAGTTTATAAATATTATTTATGGATTTTGAAAATCTTAATTTTTAATTGTTGCGCGCGCAATGTTTCGTTAGATTTTTACGTAATACAAATTTGTATTTAATCTGACTAGAAATTTCGGGAAAAAAATATTTCGGATCCCATCAAAATGTGGGAAATTTTATTGAATTCTTTCTTGAACGGTTGGTTGAAATTATTAATTGTTGTCCTAGCTAGAAAATGGGCTGTACTTTTAACCAACTGTAAAATGAGCCCAGTTTATTTTTTCGGACGAATACCCGATCCAAGCCTATTTATTTTTCTACGCCCTGATGGGCTGCAACTCTTTCAAGACGCCTGCAAATCTTGAAAGTAATATGAAATTGGTTGTAAATATAAAAACAGATGACAAATTGGCAATTACTTCATAATTTCTAAAAAATTTCACATTTTCAGATTCCTATTTCACTGGGCATTAACCTAATTTAAATATATCTTCAAAGTACTTTAAATCTGGCTCGACATTTCGGTATTAAAAATAGTTTAGAACCCACCGAAATATGCGAAATTGGCCGTGGCCAACCAAAAAAACGGACTGCAATAAATTGCATAAGAAGTCGCAATGAGCTATATATAAATTATTAAAAAAGAGGGAATGGTCTGACTTATGGGCCTATTAAGTTGACGCGTATGCAAGATTTTTTTAGTTATTATATATGTCAACAAACAATTCTAGCAGACGTAACCATTGGATGTCAATCCAACGGCCGTCGTGTTTCTTCAATCTCTGATATTCTTGCTCCAGCCGCCAAATACAGCGCCGGCGGGACCGCCTGCTCCCGCCTCCCGTGCAGGCCCCGCTGCCCCCTACTGCTCCCACCGCTGGCCAGGGCATTCCTCTACTCACCCACACCCCTTGTTATTCTGCGGCGGTGGCAGCCTCACACCGCAGCCGAACCAGTGAACCCTCGTACTCCTCTCCACGTGGGCATCCACTGCCGTGTCTTCCCCGGCTCCGCGTCGTCCCCTTCCTAGGCCTCGCTGTCGTCCACCGCCCTGGTGCTCTCGACGCGGCGTGGTCAACGTGGTCAAGGAACGACTTCCATTGGAAGAGTACTGTCGTGGAGAGGCTGACAGCTGGGTCCACGGCAGCCACAAGGAAGTGCCTCCTCATTACGCGGAAAATAATTATTCCTCCACCTGACTGCAGGGACCCACCGGACGGGCCACCGTATTTTGCGAAAAACACGTTTCCCCCCTGACTGCTGGGACTCACCGGACGGGCCACCGTATTTCGCAAAAAAACGTTCCCCCCGCTGTCAACTCGGACCCACCGGAAGTGCCTCCTTATTACGCACAAAAAAATGAATACTCCCCCTGCTAGCTGGGACCCGGTATAGTGGGAGGCTGACTTGTGGGCCTACTTAGTTGACGGGGACGGAGGGCTTTGTCAACTTAGTCAATATGCACGATTCTAGCTCCATTAACCGTACGATGTCCATCCAACGACCGTAGTGCTTCTTCAACCTCTGGTCTTCTTGCTCCAGCCACCCAAACCAGTGCCGGTCGTGCCTCGTGCTCCTGCCTCCCGTGGCCGGCTGCGATGCCGCGGAGGCCTCACCGCCCCCTACTACTCCCACCGCTGGCCAGGCCATCCCTCTACTCACCCACACCCCTTGTTATTCTGCGGCGATGGCAGCCTCACACCACAGCCTAACCAGTGAACCCTCATACTCCTCTCCGCGTGGGCATCCACTTCCGCGTCTTCCCTGGCTCCGCGTCGTCCCCTTCCTAGGCCTCGTCGTCGTCCACCGCCTTGGTGCTCTCGGCGCGGCGTGGTCAATGTGGTCAACGACCGACTTCCATTGGAAGAGTACTGTACGTGGAGAGGCTGACAGCTGGGTCCACGGCCGCAGCAAGGAAGTGCCTCCTTATTACGTGCAAAATAATTATTCCTCCACCTGACAGCGGGGACCCACCGGACGGGCCACCATATTTCGCAAAAAAACGTTTCCCCCTGACTGCTGGGACCCACCAGCTACATCTTCGCACACAAGGAAGTGCGTCCGGGCAAAAAAAACGATTCGCCCCCTGACTGTTGGGACCCACCAGCTACATCTTCGCACGCAAGGAAGTGCCTGACAGTCAGGACCCACCTGGTCGAAGCGTACGTAGCGTTGTCATTCTGGTCGGGAGCGTGTACGTACATACTGGTCGATGTAGAGGCGCGCACGTGTCGTAGTAGAGGCGCGCACGTAGCATGTACACGTACGTACAGCGGCCAGGGTGCAAGAAGGTAAATACGGCCACGTACGTACATACGGGCGGGGTCTCGAACGCCTACTCGCGCGTACGTACGGCCAGGGCTCGTGTACATGGCTGGGTTGGAACGGAGAAACAACGTCGTCATCATGTTCATGGGGAGCCAACCGGCTCGGTCGGAACGGAATGTGTCGTCGTGTTCATCGGGAGGGCTTGGACGGAACAGCCAATGGAAACGAGGTCTGGCGTACCGCAGAACAGAGGAAACGGCCTTGTGTTCGACCGGCCACGTTCGAAACGGGATCCAGTTCATCGAGAGGGGTCTCGCGTACCGCAAAACGGAGGAAACGGAACTCCTACGGTCGAAACGGGGGTCCTGTTGATCGGGATGGGTGTGGCGTACCGCAAAACGGAGGAAACAGACTTGTGTTGGAGCGCTACGGTCGAAACGGGGGTCCTGTTCATGGGGAGGGGTGTGGCGTACCGCAAAACGGGACTCCACAGGATACTATTCATCTCCACCGTCGACCCCCTCCAGCCTCCACGGGCTACTGTTCATCCACCGTCGACCTCCTCCAGCCTCCACCTGCGACTATTCATCCACGGGCTCCTGTTCATCCAGCCTCCATCGTGCGCTACTCCACCGGCTACTGTTCAACCAGCCCTCTCCACGTGCTCCTGTTCAACCACCCCTCCACGGGCTACTGTTCATCTTACCCTCCACGGGGTGGTCCTGTTCATCCTGCCCTCCACGGGGTCCTGTTCATCCAGCCCCAACCGGCTCGATCGATCAGGGTCCTGTTCATCCAGAGGCAACACCACGGGGTCCTGTTCATCCACCCCCACCGGGAACTGTTCATCCAAACCCCCCAGCAACGCTCACTGTTCATCCAGAGGCAGCATCGATCGGCTTCAGTTAGCAGCAGTAGCGAAGGAATCGCTCGATCGGGTTCAGTTAACAGCCATCGATCAATCGCTCGGGTTCAGTAACGTGTAGCCTGCAGTGCAATCGCTCAGGTTCAGTTAGAGCCCAACGCCTCGCTCGGGTTCAGTTAGAGCCCAACGCCCTGCACCCACGCGCGTGCGTGTATGAGAGAAACGCGCATTTCTCGGCCCCGACCACCCACCCTAACCGGGAACACCCCGATATTTTCCTCGCCCTCACTTCTACCACGGTTTTTTCCGTCATGGACGGCCCAAAGAATGTCATGCAGCTGCGTCTCTGGCCCGCCCAGGACGAAAAGCCCATTTTCTGTCATGATTTTTTGTCATAGAAGTAGGACCTCGCCACATCTATGATGATACCGTGTTTTGTCACAATTATTGTCATAGAAGTGTCATAAGTATGACAGAAATTTTTTTCCTTCGGCCCAAAATGTCACGGATGTGTCTTTTTTTGTAGTGCTTGGGGTGGAAAGTATTGCTTGGTGATTGTGGATGATTATTCAAGATACACTTGGGTATATTTCTTCAAGAGGAAGAGCACAAACCGTCATTGACTTTGCAAATGAAGCCCAACGTCAACACAATGCAAAGATCTTGACAATAAGAAGTGACAACGGCACCGAGTTCAAGAACTACAGCTTGGATGAGTTTCTTAGTGATGAGGGGATCAAGCATCAATATTCTGCACCATACACCCCTCAACAAAATGGTGTTGCGGAGAGGAAGAACCAGACGTTGATGGATGTGGCAAGGACCATGATGGCTGAATTCAAGTCTCCATACAACTTTTGGGCCGAAGCCATCAACACCGCGTGCCATGCTTCAAATCGTCTCTATCTCCGCAAAGGCTTGAACAAGACTCCATATGAGATACTCACCGGTAACAAGCCCAACCTCAAGTACTTTCGGGTGTTCGGGTGTAAGTGTTTCATTCTCAAGAAAGGTGTTCGTTTGTCTAAATTTGAGGCTAGAGCTTATGAGGGCATATTTGTTGGTTATGCTACAAACTCTCATGCTTACCGTGTCCTCAATAAGTCCACGGGACTTATTGAGGACACGTGTAACATGGAGTTTGATGAGAATAACGGCTCCCAAGTGGAGCAAAGTGGCACTTGTGATGTAGGTGATGAAATTCCTCCTCAAGCCATAAGAATAATGGGAGTTGGTTTTATCCTACCCATTGAGGAACCCCTTGTGGCCGAAGGAGAAGGACAATGCTCCACTCATGTGGAGCCATCACCAACCCAAGGCCCACACGCTTCCGAAGAACAAAGGGAAGGCCCTCAACCTCATGAACAAGACCAAGGGCAAGATCGATCTCAAGACGGTGTTGAATCACCAAGTGATACCCAAGGTCAAGTCTCTCCTCCGAGCAAGTTCAAGATCAAGAGCATCCTCAAGATCAAGAACAAGCTCAAGACGGTGCTCAAGATGATCAAGTGACCGCTCCTCAACTCACCCCCGAGGAGGAATTGGAGCGTCGTGCCGCCAAGATTGCATCCAAGCTCTCCACCAAGGGTCATCTCATGAAGAATGTGCTTGGAAGCATTCAAAAGGGGGTAAGAACTCGTAGACAATTGGCAAAATATTATGAACATCACGTGTGTGTCTCCTGTGTTGAACCCCAAAAGGTCTATCAGGCGCTCGAAGATCCGGATTGGCTCAACTCCATGCATGAAGAACTCAACAACTTCGAGTACAACAAGGTGTGGAGATTGGTGCCAAGGCCAACGGGGAACCACAATGTCATTGGAACCAAGTGGATATTCAAGAACAAGCAAGATGCTCATGGGACCATCGTTCGCAACAAGGCAAGATTGGTAGCACAAGGCTACTCCCAAGTCGAGGGTATCGACTACGGTGAAACCTTTGCTCCCGTTGCTCGCCTTAAATCCATTCATTTGTTGATTGCTTATGCTTCTCATCATAACTTTAAGTTGCAACAAATGGATGTGAAGAGTGCTTTTCTTAATGGTCCTATTAATGAGTTGGTGTATGTCAAGCAACCCCCCGGGTTCGAGGATCCCTACTTTCCCGATCATGTGTATCAACTCGATAAGGCACTCTATGGCCTTAAACAAGCCCCACGTGCGTGGTATGACCACCTTACCGAGTTGTTGCAAGATCGTGGATTTGAAGTTGGGAAAATCGACCCCACTCTTTTTTACTAAGAAGGTCAAAGGGGAGTTGTTTGTGTGCCAACTATATGTTGATGATATTATCTTTAGTTCCCCTAACAAAGCTTTCAATGAGGATTTTGCCGCTCTCATGATCTCAAAGTTCAAGATGTCTTCGATGGGAGAGTTGATGTTCTTTCTAGGGTTCGAAGTCAAGTAAAGAAGAGAAGGAACCTTCATCAACCAAGCCAAATATACTCAAGACATGCTCAAGAGATTCAAGCTAAGTGATGTCAAGCTGGCCTCCACTCCAATGCCCGTCAAATGCCAACTTGACATAGATCCCAATGGTAAAGCGGTGGATCAAAAGGTATATCGCTCCATGATTGGCTCCTTGCTTTACCTTTGTGCATCTAGACTGGATATCATGTTGAGTGTGGGAATTTGTGCACATTTTCAAGCCGCACCTAAGGAAAGCCACTTTGTGGCGGTCAAGCGAATCTTTTGATATTTGGCTCATACCCCAAACTTTGGCCTATGGTACCCAAGAGGAGCAAACTTCAAGCTTGCGGGATATTCGGACTCTGATTGGGCGGAAGACAAAGTGGATAGGAAGTCCACTTCTGGAGGGTGCCAATTTCTTGGTTGCTCTTTGGTAAGTTGGTCTTCCAAGAAGCAAAGTTGTGTGTCTCTCTCGTCCATCGAAGCGGAGTATGTGGCCGCCGGTAGTTGTTGTGCACAACTTCTTTGGATGAGGCAAACTTTAAAGGATTACGGTGTCATTTGTGACAAAGTGCCTCTTTGGTGTGATAATGAAAGTGACATCAAGATTTCTCTCAACCCGGTGCAACACTTCAAGACGAAGCATATTGAGATTCGTTATCACTTCATCCGGGATCACATTAGGCGACGGGAGATCAAGCTCAACTACGTCAACACTCATGACAACCTTGCAGATATTTTCACGAAGCCCTTCGATGAAGCAAGATTTCGCGAGTTAAGGCATGAGCTAAATATCATTGATTCGAGCAATGATGCTTGAACCCTTGCACACCCTACCATACTCAACTTGTTATCTTGTTTAGGTGTAGGCATGGGTGGTTGTTTGTTTTGTTGCTTTTGTTTCGTGTAGGATTTGCGAGTCGTGTGTCGAGTTTGTTTGTTTTGTTGCTTTTGTTTCGTTGAACCTCGTTTGCTTTGGTTTGGTTTGCCTTGTGAGACCTTTCTATCATATGGTGTAAGACATATGCACTCTGTCTTACCTTATTGAGCTTATGCTATCTTGTGCCATTTACATTATGCTCATATCTATCATCTTGCTTAGCGTTAGCTTTATTGTTGCAAGATATGCCTTGTCTATAAAATATAGGGTAGTGTTGATCCTAGTATGTGTGCCATGCAGTCCAAAGCACTTCTCTTGTTTGCACACATTTAGGGGGAGCCCGTCTATATTTCATAGATGTGGGGTTTGCCCATGTTTATTTACCCCTTAGTTGTTTTGGTGATTGATGACAATGCTTTTGCGGACTAATCGTGTGCATTGAGTATTTCAGATATATCATGACTTGGCACAAAGACGATTTGGTGCCCCTCGAAGACTTTTGAAGACGGCGTTTCTCTACGTTTCTTTTCGGTGAATTTGAGTCGTAGGAAAGCCGTACTATAAGAGGGGGTCCGCTTTGGAAAGGTTTGGGTGGAATCATCACGTACACGTCTACTCCATTTGCACCACCATTCCTTTGGCACTTTGGAGCATCCTCCGTCCTTTCTTGTCTATGCAAAATGTCATGATTGCTGAACTTGGGCATGCGGTAGTACTGCTCCTAGGAGCGGTAGTACCGCAGGCCCTTGCGGTAGTACCGGCCCCTGGCGCGGTAGTACCACAAGCGCCCACGGTAGTACCGCACCTCTGGCGCGGTAGTACCGTGCACTCTGGCCTGCCTCAGCATCATGCGCGGCAGTAGGGACGGATGTTATTTTTTACATCCGCGCCCCGCGCGGTAGTACCGCTCCTGGCTTGCAGTACTACCGTGTCGGATTTTTTCACAGATCCCAACTCAGCGGGAGTTGCCACGGATGTATTTTTATATGTCCTTGCCTTCCCAAAATCTGGACTATCCCTGCCTTGCGGTAGTACCGCAAGGGGGAGCGGTATTATCGTGCCAACGGTTCTACCGCCCTCTGCCTCGTCGCATCAGGGCTGTTCTGGTTTTTGCTGCATGAACGGTAGTACCGCGATGCCCTGCGGTAGTACCGCATGGCCTTGCGGTAGTACCGCATCCCAAGCGCAGTAGTACCATGCTGCGCAGGCTGGGTTGGTGGATAATGGTTGGATTTGTTCTCCCACTATATAAGGGGTGTCTTCTTCTCCGAGTTGACCACCTCTTCCACCCCCAAGCTCCATTGTTGCTCCAAGCTCCATTTTCGCCCGATCTCTCTCCCTAACCAATCAAACTTGTTGATTTTCTAGGGACTTGTTGAGAAGGCCCTGATCTACACTTCCACCAAGAGAAATTTGATTCCCCCCACTAATCCCTTGCAGATCTTGTTACTCTTGGGTGTTTGAGCACCCTAGACAGTCGAGGTCATCGCGGAGCCATATTCCATTGTGGTGAAGCTTTGTGGTGTCGTTGGGAGCCTCCAATTAAGTTGTGGAGGTAGCCCCAACCTTGTTTTAAAGGTCCGGTCCCCGCCTCCAAGGGCACCAATAGTGGAATCACGGCATCTCGCATTGTGTGAGGGCGTGAGGAGAATACGGTGGCCCTAGTGGCTTCTTGGGGAGCATTGTGCCACCACACCGCTCCAACATATATGTCGAGGCAATAGAGTACCTCAACTCACCGATTAGTGTGGTTGAACTAGCCCAAAGGAACATCAGAAATAGAAAGAAGGGATTTGCAAATGCATCAGACTATTAGAAACCTGGGATGACTCGGACAGCACAACAGCTGTAAATGCTCAAAAAGATTTGAGACATCCTGCAAAAAAATGGTGGCATAACCACTCAACAACACAACATCAAGGTTCTGAGGCCAGCTATGAACATACGAAAGTAGTAGGAACTGAACTGAGGCTTGAATCCATCAATCCTATAATTCTATGGATTAGTAACACGTGATCCTGATAGAAAGACGAGAAAGCCTACTTCCTTAACCCCGTATGAAAGATAGGATGACTCGGATCAGAAGGGCATAAGGTAAAGGAGTAAAAGAGCCTTACGCTCCCTTCCACAATCAATTCTTTTATATAACTAAAGCATTTCTAGACTCAACTTCGACCAGTTTGGCTTGGTAATCCTACATGCAGTCAGGCTCTGATACCAAAGCTATCAGGACCCCGATCCTAAGTCACACTGATCTAGCATGTAACACATCATATCACTTTGTGGCCTCACGCATGGTATTCCCACGGGTGCCACCTTACCTGGCCCGGGACCGTTTGCGCCTTTTGGCTCACGTATATGATAGTGTCGCTAGCATCCAGATGACTGAGAACCCGGGCTGACATGACTAGTCGTAAACCCAAAGTGGCACTAACTTACAGGGACAGGCATACATGACCCAGCAACGAACGTGTCGGTCATCAGCGAGTGAATCCGGGCTGTAACAGCTGGGCTAACAGGACTTCGGAGAATCCGGGCTGTAGCAGGCTAACAGGACTCCGATAGACATCGCGTGACATTTCCCCGAAGGGACAGACACAGGAACGAAGAAGGACACATGTCGGCCAGCCTAAGTGTTCCGGAGCAGTAGCGAGCTACCATGGCTCAGTGGAAGCACTAGGCTACATTTCCCCATAAGAGAGGCTACCAAGGATAGACAACTAGGTTGTCAGATCCCGCACATACCAAGCATTTCAAAGCATACACACAATATGCTCAATATGTGTAAATGCAACATGTTATCACAACAAAACTCTACGACTCAAGTATTTATTCATTAGGCTCTGAGGAGCCAAGTATTACAAACATGGGTCTCATGACCCAACATACAGAGCATACAAGCAACAAGCGGAAGCATAAACATGTCTGTGTACAGACAACTACAAATTAAAAAGGTCGAGAAGCCTAACTATCTACAAGACCCTCCCAAGGGTACAAGATCGTAGCTGAGGTAACAAGCTAAACGTCGAAGTCCATGTGGAACTACTAGTGAGACTGAAGTCTCTCTGGAAAAACATAAATTAAGCAAATGTGAGTACAAATGTACCCAGGAAGACTTACATCAGAACTAGCTACATATGCATCGGTATCAACAAAGGGTTGGTGGAGTTTGACTGCAGGAAGCCAGCTTTGACTCGGTGGCTATACTGAACTACAACTACAAGTAACTCTTTTGAGGTGGCGCACACGAGTCCACATATTCACCATATCAATGCACCACTATGGATCCGCTCCCGTCTCCCTACGAGAATGCCATCCATAGCACTCACGCTTATCTTGCGAGTTTTAGAGTATCCACTTTCACTTGTCTATGAGCTGTACAGGCAACCCATAAGTCCTTTACCGCGGACGCGGCTATTTGAATAGATGATGTTAACCCTGCAAGGGTGTACTTCTTCACACACGCTCTCGCCACTTACCATCATGTACACGTCGTGTATCTCGGCAACCTTCAAGCGGAAGCCTGGCGAGGGAGTCGGCCATGACCTGACTAACCACACAAGTCTCTAGTCCAGGTTTATCGCCTATTCAGGTTCCATCCGCAAGGAGATCCGGCCGGGGTGTCGCTCACGGCCCCAAACAATGTGTACAGGGTTCCCAAGCCCACCAAACGGGCGACACTTGGTATACCCAGCCACGGTGCCTAGTCTTTCCCAAGCCCACCTATACCGGGTGCCACTTGGTAGACTACTAACACTACCTACAAACACCAGAAACTAGTTGCAACTCCTGGACAGAGATCAGGTTGATTAATAAGTCGAGAGAGATTGGAGTGCCCGAAGCCCAATGTGTGGTAGTAACTGTTCATGGATCACAAACACAGAACTCAGTTCCTGAGGATGGCTTCAATGAGATAACCCACCATTTACTCCTAGATGGCCTCTCACCGATACCTTTACCAAATCGTGTTCACACAGTTAGCTCTCAACAGTAGGACATGTTCACACCTCCAATTCATCCCCTATGAATCGGACCTGACTCAACTCTAAGCAGTAGTAGGCATGACAGACAAGCCTGAATGAGTAGGCACATCAGGGCTCAAACAACTCCTACTCATGCTAGTGGGTTTCATCTATTTACTGTGGCAATGACAGGTCATGCAGAGGAAAGGGGTTCAACTACCGCAGCATGTGACAGATGAATCATTGTTGTCCTAATGCAGTAAAAGAGAGCAGGAGTGAGAGAGTGGGATTGTATCAGAATGAACAAGGGGGTTTTGCTTGCCTGGCACTTCTGAAGATGATATAACTCTTCATCGGTGTCATCGAACTCATCGTCGGAACATACGTCTACTGAGGGGGAACAACCACCGGCAAACAAGAAAGAACACAATCAATGCAATGCAACAATATGATGCATGATCATGACATGGCAATATACTGTGAGTTGGGCTAATCTAACAGAAAGTCATTTTGATTGAAGTGGAATTCAAAACTAGATCAAATTCCAACTCCAAATCTATTATCAAATTTGTCCTAATCATATTTCTTCCTAAACAGTGAGGTTAACTTGCTCAAACATGCATGAAAATGGTACAGATGGATAGATTGGATTTTTCTGATCATTTTTCATATATAACTTATTTCATTTGGAGTTACGGTTTATTTTCTATGAATGTTTGGAGTTTTAACTAATTTCTGGAATTTATGAATTATTTTAAATACATCAATTATTTACGGCGTCAGCCTGACATCAACATGACGCCAGTAGGTCAACGGGGCTAGTCCAGGTCAAACCTGACCAGTAGGGCCCACTGGTCGGTGACACAGAGTAAGCTACAGAGGCTGACACGTGGGACCAGGTCAATGCTGATGTGGCCAAGTGAAACTGACCGGTGGGGCCATGGCCATTAGCTTAATCTAAGCAGGGAGATAAACCTATGACTAATTAAGGGCATGGGTCCCATTTGTTAGTGACCTAAGGCAATTAGGTTAGCGCCTAATCTGCAGTTAGGTCGGCGTTTAACCGGGGTTAACTCACCAGCGAGGTGCCATGGCGGCGGGGTGGCTCGGAAAATGCCCACAGGGCACGGCTTGAGGCGCCCTTGGGCTCTCTGGAGAGCCCGTTCGATGACGCGTCGGATGGTGGTGGTTGACGAGCCTGGGGTGGCCAGAATCAACGTCGGCGACGAGTTCCGCGGCGGCCGGAGTTCGGGAGCAGTCGGGTTCGGCGCTACGGCGTACCGGAGGAGAATCTGGTGGGTGTGCTCGGCTTCTCGGAGTGTGCTGAGTGCGCTGATGGGCTCGGACACGAGCGGCAGCAGCAGTGGCCGCGGCGGCGCCATGGCCGGTGGTGGTGTGCTCGCGGGCTCGACGGTGAAGTTAGTTAGGGCGCACAAACGGAAGGTAGAAGAGAGGGGAAAGATGCCGGTGCTCACGGTGAAGTCGCAGAGCAGGCCAGTGGGCTGGAGGAGGCGCTGACAATGGCGAATCCATCGAAGAAGTCCGGCGGCCGTGCTCGGAGAAGACCAGTCGATGGTGGCGTTTCAGGGGCTCCCGCGGTGCGTTGCTCGGCGACGAGGAAGAGGTGGTCGAGGCGGAGCTCGTGGACAGCTCGGAGAGGCGAGGCGGTGGCGGTGGCAGCAGCAGTGCACGGCGGTGCCCTCTGGTGTGCTGGGGGAAGAGAGGGGGAGGGAGCCAGAGGAGGGGAGAGAGAGCAGCGAGTGAGGGAGAGGAGAGAGGGGTCTCGGGGCGTCTTCGTGGCGTCGCTAGAAGGGCCGGGGAGGGTGAAGCAGGTAGGGAGGAGGTGGCCGCACGGCAGTGCGCACGCATAGGGCACGCGCCCGTCCTCCTGGCAAGGAGGAAGACGAAAGGAGGAGGTGGCCAGGTGGGCTGGGCCGCCAGCTGGGCTGCACAGGACTTGGGCCAGCCAGGTAAGGCCAGGTAACTCTCTCTCTCTCTCTCTTTTATTTCTGTTTTCTATTATTCTGTAAAATTTAGGGCTTTATTAAAAATACCTATGCACTATAAAAAATCATGAGACTGCTTGTGGCCAGTGTTTGGATTATTTCCAACAGCCAACATTTTAGTTCATGAGTATTTGGACATTTAAAATAATATATAAAATTTAAATGGCCAAATGCAAATAAGGTATGATTTAATTCAGTGACCCAATGTTGTCCTAGAAAAATGTGAACCATTTTTGACAGAGGTTCTTGACCAAGGCAAAGATGATGAACATTTTAGAAGGGCATTTCAGGTTCATTGAAAAAGTATTTCAGTAACCCTAGTTGGATTAAGTGGTGCTGGGGTTTTTGTTATGCCCATTTCAAGTTTCTGAGAAATTTAAACATGATGCAAACACTCTAATGCATGCACTGACTAGGGTTGTGACATAGTCTATCACACCCGATCATCACGTGGTGTCTCAACACGACGAACTGTCACAATGGTGCATACTCAGGGAGTACACTTATACCTTGAAATTTTTAGTTAAGGGATCATCTTATATTGCTACCGTCGTACTAAGCAAAATAAGATGCATAAAAGATAAACATCACATGCAAACAAAATATGTGACATGATATGGCCATCATCTTGTGCCTTTGATCTCCATCTCACCATCATGATCTCCATCGTCACCGGCTTGACACCTTGATCTCCATCGTAGCACCGTGGTCGTCTCGCCAACTATTGCCTCTACAACTATCGCTAACACATAGGGATAAAGTAAAGCAATTACATGGCATTTGCATTTCATACTGTCGGATTAAGGGTTGCGGCAAAACCCTTAAGGTTCGAACTCTCGGGTGCGCACGAAGATCTCTCTCCCCCTCTAGCTCGCTCACGCGCAATCTCTAGTTCTAGCTCGACGAACCCAAGAACAAGGGACACAACAGTTTATACTGGTTTGGGCCACCGTTGCGGTGTAATACCCTACTCCAGTGTGGTGTGGTGGATTGCCTTGTAGGCCGGGGATGAACAAGTACAAGGGAAGAACAGCCTCAGGAGGAGAGGTGTTCTTGCGCTCGGTGAGCTGGTCTAGATCCGGATGGGTCGCCTCCTACGGTGGTGGCTAGGCCTATTCATAGAGGCCCTGGTCCTCTTCCCAAATGTAGGCGGGAAGGGATCCAACAACGGCCAATTTTGAAGGGGGACAACGAGTACAAGTGATCTTGACTAAAGGTGGTCTTCGCCTGCCAAAGGTTCTGGTGGTGACGCCGTCCTGGGCTCCATGGTGACCTCCGTCCTGCCGTCCTGCTGGTCTTGGTCTTGCTTCGCAGATATGGAAACCTTTGCCTGATGCCTCGGGACTCCTCGCCTGCGCCTGCCTATTTAGCACCAAAGAGGAAACGAATACACTTCGCGTGCTGGCGCCCGCCTGGCCTTGGTCGTCATGGCTTGTGTCACAGGGACCTCACGAGGTGCACCCTGCCTTGATATCTCCTCTCCTCACGAGCTAGCCTGATGAGGCTGCCCCTGAGGAGGTCTTGTGTCGTCTGCCTCGCGAGGCTTGGCCCCTCGCGAGGGTCTTGAGTGTTTGCTGGTGAAGATGGGCCGTACCAGGCCGCCAACAGAGCCACGCCTCGGGCCGCAGGCAGGCAAGTCTGGGGACCCCCGTTCCCAGAACGCCGACAGTAGGCCCCGGGCCCAAGGCGCGCTCGGACTTGGCTTTGAGGCGAAGCTAAAGGGGAAGTGCGGAGCACCACGGGCCCCACAGCCTGCGGCCTTGATTGACGCGTGGCGATTTGATAGGGCGTGGGCGTCTTCGCTTCCCCATGCCTGCCTCGGCAACTGCCTGACTGACAAAAGGCTGGCGCATACCTTGGTACCTTCACTGCTTTCCTTCGTCTTGCTCTAGATCCCCTTTCTTGCTCCATGCTTTCGAAATCTTCAGATCTGCTCCGATTCCCCTCCAAGCTAGCGACCAATGGCACCCGGCAAGGCTAAGACCACTGCTCAGCCCGCGTGGTATGAGCCGGCTCTCAACGCGCCCAATGTCTCAGAGAAGAACCTCGCCGCCACGCGCCTGTTGACTGCGGAAGCCAGCAACGAGAAGGTGGAGACCGAGCTCCGGGCTGGCTCCGCCAAGCCAGAGGCTTCGAGTTGCACCTTCTACACCTTATTCATGAGCAGCGTCATTGCGGGGCTGGTCCCTCCCTTCTCCGACTTCTTCTACGCCGTCCTCGGCCACTGCAGGCTGTGGGCCCTTCATCTCCATTGCAACTCTATCCTTCTCCTGTCGATCTTCGCCTTCTATTGTGAGGCATACGTCGGGGTGATGCCGTCCGTGGCGCTGCTGCGCCACTTCTTCTACCTCCGGATCAAGGATGGTCACAGCTCAGGGTGCGCCAATTCGTCGCAGCCGGCAAGACCAACGCGATCTCAAAGGCTGGGAAGAAGGCCGAGGGCTTCAGGAGCAAGTGGGTCATGATGGATGCCAAGTGTGTCCACCCTCGGTTGTCGCTGCCGACGGAGGCTCCCAAGTCTGACGAGGGGTGGCTCCGTGCAAAGCTCACTGATGTTCGGCCGGAGCCTGTGCTGAAGAAGATGACCGCCGACCTGAGGCCTGGCAATGCGAAGGCGGCAAAGCTGACAGGGGCCATGATCCTCAAGGAATTATTGACGTAGCACGTGGCCCCACTCCAGGCACACTCGCGCGCCTTGTGGATGCTTCAGGGCAAGGAAGACAAACTCCGCCTGAGTCCTGAAGCTCTGTCTGCTGAGGAGCTAGCCATGGCTTTCCGCCTCTTGGTCGGTGACGATCAGGGGTGTCTGCCAGATGCCCTCGTTCCCTTGTACCGCCGCCCAGATGGGGCACAAGTTGCGGCCACCATGCGCACCTTTGATGGTCGCGAGCTAGTGCCGCCGGGGCCTTCCGAAGTCCCGGCGGCGACGGCACCGGTGGATGTGTCCTTCGACGAGTCCCGCGAGGAGGAGGAGGAGGAGGAGGAGGACGAGGAGCGTGACTCGGAGGTGACCCGTGAGGGAACAGGAGAGTCCTCCCCTCTGCGCAAGGCCGACATCCTTTGCACCCTGCCTGATGATGATGAAGTTGATGTCCACCTGGAGGGAGGGGAGCTGCCCGCGGCCGAGGTCGCCATGAGGTCCGGAGCCCGCCCCCAGAAGGGGCCACCTGTCGAGGTTCCGAAGAGGGGTAGATCTTCGTTGATCTCCCGAGGCGACGCCCCCACTCGAGCGCCATCTGAAGCCGCTTCTAGTCCCTTCGCCGCTCCTTCATCTGCTCCTATGGCCTGTACGTCAGCGACTCCAGCCGCGGGGCCCTCAGACTGCGCTCTTTGAGGTCCAACTGCCCACTGCGGCTGCCCTGCTCCGGCAGGGCAGGGTAGTGACAGTGCTCATGCCTCACCGGCCCGGTCGTCTTCGCGAGACCTGGGGGAGCATCCTTAGGAGGAGACAGCTCCCGCAGCCCAGCCGGCTCCTGAGGTGCCAGTGTCCAGCCTGGTCGTGGAGGTTGCCAAGGCTTAGGAGCCCCAAGCCTCCCAGGCCATGGTGACGACGGTGCCTCCTCCACCTCCTGTCATGCCGCTTGCTTCAGGTCCTTCTGCCTTGCCCGACGCTCTGGACGAGGCTCTCTCCATGCTGACCCAGCTCCGGGCTGATTTCCAAGGTCCCGACCGCCGCCTGGTGTCACGGCGTCTGGAGCTGATCTCGGGGTGGCTGCATTCTGATCCATCCATCAGGGCAGCCTGGAGCCAAGCCGTGGTGGCCTCCAAGGAAGGGGAGCGCGCCACTGGCCTGGCCGCCGCTACTCGTGACGCGGTGAAGAAGGATGCTGAGGCTGCCGCGGAACGCTGCCGGGTGATGGGGACCAAGCTGGAGGCCATGCGCAAGGAGCACGCGGCCGAGGCCCGCAATCGTCGGGCGGAGGAGGAGAAGATGAAGGCCCGGGAGGACGCAGTCACCGGTTGTGATGCCGAGCTAGCGCAGCTGGCAGAAGCGCAGGCCACCGAGTGCCGCCGCCTAGAGGAGCTGGAGAAGAAGTTGGAGGTGGAGAAGGTCCAGCTGGAAGACAAGGCAAAGGTCCTCGCCGAGGACCGCACGGCCTTCAAGTCCCTCGAGGAGAGATCTCACGCAGCACTGCGATATCTCTACGAGAAGGGCTTGGAGGAGCCGCTGGCGACCAACAACGAGGGCCCTGCCCAGCTGCTTCCTCATCTTGTCGGGGCGCTTGAGGAGGTCATCGACGGGATTGGCCCCATGGTGGAAAATGAGGCTCGTGCGCTCTCCTCATCGGCCTTGACGCGCGTCTTCAGCCACCTCCATCTTCGTGATCCTGACGCCAACCTTGACGAGCTGCTGGAGCCTGTGGATGACGGGCGCTGCGCTGCTGCTGCCGAAGCCGTGAAGGGCCAGGTGGAGGCCTTGCTGAAGAAGTTCCGCGCCTTCGACCCTGCGCCCTCGACCGATGGTGCCGCTGAACTTGCAACTCCGGCGGGCGGCACAGGTGAAGGCAACATCACCGTCGAAGGGGCACCTCTTGCAAGCGACAGCGGCGTTCAGGGATGATGACTTGACTTGATGGCGACTCCTTTTCCTGCTTTGCCTCTACAACTCGCACCGTGCCTCATGGAGGTGTTAAACTTGTGTTTGGTATTTGAAGAACAGTATGTCTTGTAATATTTATTTGAGATTCCGCGATTTCCTTCCCGTTTGCTTGGTGCTCTATGTTGGCAAGGCAAGACCCCGCGCATACCTCAGCCGCCATTGGGTTGTCCGGATCGGCAGGACGAGACCAAGGGGTGAGGGGCTACGTGGCCAGTTAGGCTCCTGAGTCGCGATGCTCAGGAGTCCCTCTTGACGTGCAAACATCTTACGGGAAGAAAATGCGAGAGGGGCCCTAGTGTTCTACGTCGGCAGGGCCCGACCCCGCGCATACCTCAGCCACCGTTGGGCCGTCCGGATCGCCAGGACGGGACCAAGGAGTGAGGGGCTACGTGGCCAGTTAGGCTCCTGAGTCGCGATGCTCAGGAGTCCCCCTTGACGTTCAAACGACCTTCATACCTTTTCCCTCGCCGAGGCTCGGATCGGGAGGGGTGCGCGACGACCAGGCCCGAGGGACCTGGCAGGGTGGCGTATGCTTGGGCGTGACCCGAGTGCCGCTCCCGTGCCCAGCGCCCTCGCACGACTCTCCTGAGGAGAGGTGTTGCGATGAGGCCGGACACTGAGCTCGGAGGCTCCCTGAGGTTGATACGACCAAGGGGCCGCCCTCAGTTGTTTATCACCAGCGCGGAGCATGGCGCTTCCGCACTTGCACGGGCAAAGCCGCTCCTCGACCGGGTCGACTGCCAGCGCGGAGCATGGTGCTTCCGCACTTGCACGGGCAAAGCCGCTCCTCGACCGGGTCGACTGCCAGCGCGGAGCATGGTGCTTCCACTGGCACGTGGGTGAGGGCTCCCTCTGAGTGGAGCCCCCGGGGCGGTACAGCCCCGCCCTGACACGTGGCTTGCACGGCAGGGCTAGACGAGGTGTATCTGGGCACTCGTGAGCCAGCGCGGGACTCATGAGGCCCTACCTCAAGGCGGATTGCGCCTGGTCTTGGATCTTGATGGTTGTGGTGTTCCTGCGAGATGGTTAGGCAACCTGTGCCGAATGAATCTCCCGAGGTTGCCACATGAGAAGGCCGAACACCAATGACCACAGGAGGTGACGTGAATGGGACCGGCCCGCCAGACAGAGCTCAGTCATTGGGTTTATCGACGCTGCAGGGACGGACCCGAGCACAGACGCCGTGCCCAGTCTTCTCATGAGCGCATCCTAGAGAAAAGCAGCCGACGCGCGGCTCCCGTGGTGACGAGGCACCGTGTCTTGCGCCCTTACTCGTCCGCCTGCGATTAGCTCATGCGAGGACAAGGCACCAAGGACCATGGGAGGTGACGTACACGGGCTGGCCCATGAGCCAGAGCTCAGCCTCTTGGATTTAGTGATGTTGCAGGGACGGACCCGAGCACAAACGCTGTGCCCGCCCTTAATCATGAGGCGGTCGTAGGTGGGTTTGCACGGGCGTACGACGTTCATGGTATCGAAGTACCGGATAGGCAGGTGATAATCATAAGTAAGTCATGCAAGGGAGCAAGCTAATTTGAATAGATGTAGGAACGATACACGCCACTGGGACGAACCCGAGCGGCCTGGGGATGATGCAGCCCGAGGGGCGCCCCCAACAGAGTAAGCTAGAGATGCAAAGGATACATGCCACAGGGACAAGCATGTGCGACCTGGGAATGATGCAGCCCGAGGGGCGCTCCCAGTTGGATAAATTGGAAAATGTCACCTGGTACCGTTGTCTAAGGGGTGTTGGAGTAGCTGAAGAAGCATGCCGAAGGATTCGCTCCTCACGAGCCAACAGGGTCCTGAGCCTCGGGAGGCTCCGGGGGTCCTGGCGGTTCCTGAAGAGCTATCGCGATCTCCGCCAGGATTGCATGATGCCTGGCCTCCTGAGCCGCCAGGACGCCTCGCATGCAACGCTGGAAGGTGACAGCCGCGTGTGGCAAGCCGAAAGGCATGCGAACGTAGCTGTGAGGCGGACCCTCGCACCGGCCAACTTGCGAAGGCCAGAAACGCTCCTGAGATGCGGCTCTGTTAAGTCCTGGTATGTCGACCCAGACACGCAGCCCACCATCCTCGCCTGGATGGGGAGCCGCGCCAGGTGGGCCGCGGTCGCCGCGCATGGCTCGTGCCTCTTGTAGCTCTAGAGTGGCCTTGGTCAGGAACTCCTGAGCACCAGGCGCTCCTCGCCTAGTGCCCTCTTGAGGGAAACGCGCAGCGAAGCACGCCTCCACATGGTGCCCGGGCGCCTCCCTCATGATGTTGGCTAGGTCCGAGGCCCTCCAGAAGAGAGCCCCCAAGCCCAGCCCGAGAAGGGCACTCGGCGTGCCTTCCTATGCGAGGGAGGGAGGCGCCCCGCCTGCAGGTGCAGATCCTGAGGCGGTGCCGCTGGTGATGCTGCTCCCCTGAGGCCCTTGGTGGAGTAGCTGCTTCTTCGTCTTGGGGGCGACCTCAGGAGGTTGGATGATGCCATCATGGTCTAGGTCTTCAGCTGCTGCAACTTGGTAAGCACGCTCGAGAGCGCACACTGCGCCTTTTTCTTCACAGGTGACAGTGATGACGCCACTGGTTCCCGGCATCTCGAGGACGTTGTACCCATGGTGGATCACTGCCATGAACTTGGCTAGGGCTGGGTATCCCAGGATGGCGTTGTACGACAAGCGAATGTTGGCGACGTCGAAGTCGATGAGCTCTGTGCAGTAGTTGTCGCGCTTGCCCATGGTGACAGGGAGGCAGACCTGCCCTATCGGGGTGGTGGAGCCGCCGGTGACTCCTGAGAAGGGCTTGGTAGGCTGTAGCTGGTCATAGGGTACTTGGATATGATCGAACGTATCGACGGACAGGATGTTGAGTCCCGCACAACTGTCAATGAGGATCTTGGTGACTTGAACATTGCTGATGATGGGCGAGTAGAGCATCGGGAGAGCGCCAGCTGTCGCTGCACACTTGAGCTGGTCGGATGAGCTGAAGGTAATGGAGCACTTGGACCACCTGAGCGGGCGCGTGGCCTCAAGCCTGGGGAGCACTGCATTCACCTCGCAAGCAAACTGCTTGAAGAGGCGCTGTGAGGCTGGGGTCTGAGCTCCACCCAAGATGCAGGCGATGGCGCGTGGTTCCTGGAAGCCCCCAGCCCCCTCGTCCTGATGGTGGTCGTCGTTCCTCCTTGGTGACGGCGGAAGCGGAGGAAGGCCAGCATTGCCCTGAGGGCGGTCCTCACAAGCTTGGTCCCTCCAGGCGCCCTCACGAGGCTGGTTGCGCCACTGGTCCTCCCGAGGCCGGTCGCGCCACTCTTTGCGGGGGCCGCGGTCGTCCCAGCGCCCTCCGCTTCGTCCTCCGCTTCGTCCTCCTCCTCGGCCATAGCCCCAGTCATTACGCTCGGGGTGTCCGCCAAAGCGCCCATCACGGATGATCCTGAGCTCTTGGCAGTCATTGGTGTTGCGGCTGTGCACGTTATGGAAGGCGCAGAACGGGCGGCTGCTCTTGGACGACTCAGGTTGGTCCTGGCCGTGCTTCGTCTCGGGATCGATCGCGAGCACGGCTATCCCCTTGCGCTACGATTCCTTGGGCTTGGCCTTCTTCTCTTCTGGGTCGGCGGCTGGGAGCTCGAGGAGGGAGAGGCGTCCCTCCTCAGCTCTTGCGCACTTGGTCGCAAGGTTGAACATCTCCAGTGCAGTGCATAGCTCCTCGTAGATAGCGAGCTCTTCCTTCATCTTGACGTCGCGGACGCCATCAAAGAACACCGAAATGATGGCCTCATCTGTCACCTTGGGGATCTTCAGGCGGACGCTGTTAAAGCGCTAGATGTACTTCTACAAGATCTCTCCCGGCTGCTGCTTGATGCGCTGCAGGTCGCCCGCGGCCGGTGGACGATCGTGAGTGCCCTGGAAGTTGGCGACGAAGCGGTCGCGCATCTCGCCCCAGGAGGAAATTGTGGCCCGAGCTTCTTTCGGCCTGTTAGCAGCCCATCGTCAGTTCCAGCCCGTTAACAACACGGAACGTCTTTCGGCCTTTTCTCGGCCCATTCTGTAGTTGGGCCAATTCTAGCCCGCTGTGACTTTAGGCCTGTCCTCGGCCCATTCGGTAAATGGGCCAAATCTTAGCCCAGTTTATCTCTCGGCCTGTTAATGGCCCGCACAACAGTTGGGGCTTTGACTTGAGGTCCATTAGGGGCCCACGTTCCGCACGACATCATTTCAGCCCAACGCGACTTTCGGCCTGTTAAAAGCCTAGTTTGCAAATTGGGCCTCTTCTGGCACATAACACTTTCAGCCTCTTACTGGCCCGTAAAGTAAAAGGGCCAAGACAAAATTGACAATTATTTCGGCCTACTAGAGGCCCGCGGGCCATTTCCATCTATACGGCCCTATCGAGCTTTTGGCCTGTTAACAGCCTGCTAAGAGCCGTTGTTATGGTGGGCCACATCATTTGGGATCCACTTAATATTATTTTGACTAGCCCAATTAAGGCCCGCTTTGACTACACATGTTTGTTCGTTTGTATGGCATCCAGGAAATGTTTGGGCGTGTTGGCCCCCGTTTCAATGATATAGCATATTCAAGAATTATGCTACTCTATACTATCGCCTCTAAAAAACATACACTATACAATAAAAAGACTAAGGCATAGAAACGTAGAATAATCCTACACTATACAATAAAGAAATTACAGCCGAATATACCCACTGGGCATTATAGTTCGGCACCAGTGATAATAAAGCGTACACAAACAACAAATTACATACACTGGACAAATAAAGCTCATACATCATAGACACGCGTCAACATAACTTACCATCTGAACTATAATATCTTCAGATAATAGGATTGGCCGGATTCAGATAGCACAAATTTTAGTCTGCAAAATGTCCAATTCCTTCGTGGTTACCTCAGTGTCTTGTTTAATTTTTTTGACTCCTGCATGTCCGGTCTCAACTTGTTGATTGTACGTTGAGAATCATGTACACGTTGTCTTGCCACCTCTAGTTGATGCTCGAGAACATCAGCACATTCAATTCCAATCCATAATCATTCGGTAACGGCCATACCGCACTGCTCGCAGATCTTCATGTTGATGTCACTTCATCCTGAAATGTTTCTGTAAGTACACATGACTAGGGCAAAAATATAGTTACAACAGTGAAGCGAGCAAGACAGACTATTTTGTACATGGCAAAACAGGACTAACAATAATGTTACACGTCATGAAGCATAAGCAGGTGATATTTTAAAATTATAAAAATGGTAGTCTGTGCAGCCTGTATACAGAAATCTCTCTTAGCTCACCAGAGGAGCATGATGTTGGGGCCAAATCCAAAACACCGACAAGTTACAAATTTAGACAGCAAGTTGCGTATACGTAAGCAAGCAGTTGGCCATTCTGTAGCTCAATTAAAGTCTTAGGGAGCATAATGAACAATAGAGGGATTCATACAAACCTACTACAGCAAGAAAAACTATGCAATCATTAGCCTAGTATAAACTAGATTGTGAGCCTCATGCAGTAATAGGTTGTTAATAGACTTCAAAGCTTCAGGCACACTTCGCCAAAGTAATTAAATGATAAGGCCTTTAATTATGTCAACTAATAGTTATACAAGTACCCAACATCAGGCATCATTGTTTGGGCATCTCATTAACTGATGACAAATAAAGCAATTGAAAAGAGCAAATTAACTATGCCTGAAACAAACAAGGAATTGAACTGTTGAGTTGGATACAATGACTTACCTTAACTGGTTGAACAGGCTCAGCGCTACTCCTACTTCTCTTGCATGGCTCCTTCCTAACATCTTGTACTTGGAAATCCTCAATCTTATCTTCGTTGCACCCCCTCTGCAAGGTGACACAAACTAGTTACCCGTCTTCTTGAAAGATAAATATGCATACTTTCCAATCTGCGAACAACACAAAAGGATGAGATTATAACAAAGAACACCACATAATGAAACATGCCACATCTCTTGCACTTGCACACAATGAAATGAGCATTTACTATGTCTGCAGTATGTAAAAACTGGGCCTACCTTTGAACTGGATCTCCAGGTACTCTTGGAGAGCCTACTTTAGTGTACAGCCAAACCTTTATGTCACCTATGAGTTAGACAAGCCCCCACTACAGCAGCCCTTAGTGTTTAAATCGTTGACAAGCTCTGTTAGAGTGTTAGGTCAAGAACAACAAGTAATCAAAGCAAATAGTCCTAGTATGGCTGGCTGATGCAAACAAGCGTTTGAACATATGTGTGAGCAAATCTTACATATCAAGAAAAGAAGCAAAGAAGGAGGCTTAAATACCATCACTTGAATGACCAGATTTAAGGGGCATTTAAACACCATGTGCAACGTATGAACTAACACAAACATTGCATATTCCAGATTCTACAATGGAATGCACATGCATTAGGTTATGCCATGTATGATGATGCCTAAATGTACACTATAGCAGGCAGGAGTGATTCATCATTGCACGCACAATTGAATTGCAGGTCAAGGGCCGGTTCTATTCCACCTTTTCAGAGCTTATTATCAAAATAAGCCATAAAAGATGTAAAGATGTCATTTTTTAGTTATGGGCTTGGGCTTAACTTATTTCGCTTTGGAGGGGCGTTTTTCGGGTAGAAGCTCACTAAAAATTGAAGGAAGGGGAATAGTGAAATGACTCTGTTGTCTGCCTATATTACACTCAAAATGCAACTGCTCACGCCCGCGTCACACCTGACGCTCAAGTAAAAACAAACACACACCCGTTCATTGCCCTGCCCGCTTGCATCTCCTCTCCCCTTTCCCTCTACCTAGATCCCCTGCCTGCAGCGCTAGGGTTCCTCCAGCGAGCCGTCGCCACTGGTCCCATCTGGCCTGGTCCTCGATGATGCTCTGTCCAGCGAGGCTACAAGGCCAGCGGGTAGGTCAAAATCTCCCCGGCTGCTCCTCCCTCTGGTGCTGCCCCTCATTCTCATGGTCTCCAGCAGCTGCTCCACTGTGGTCCGTCCAACGCACTACTCCGGCGGGCGCGGCTGATTCCACACTGCGGCAGAAGGCACCTTATTCCCCCTCCCCTCCTCCTAGGCCATGGCCTTGAGGTGCTGTTGAAGGATGAGCTCATCCAACAAGGTAAGAATCTCCTCTGATTTTTTGCCAAATTTTCATTCTGATCCACTATACGATGAATTGCTATGAGCTGCTTCTGCTACTGCTATATGATGCATTGTTATGAGCTGCTCCTACTGCTGTTATATGATGAATTGCTATGAGCTATTGCTCCTATATGATGAATTGCTATGAGCTACTGCTGCTGCTGCTATATGATGAGTTGCTATAAGCTGCTCCTCCTGCTGCTATATGATGAATTGCTATGAGCTGCTCCTGCTGCCTCTATATGATGAATTGCTATGAGTTTCTCCTGCTGCTGCTATATGATGAATTGTATGAGCTGCTTCTGGTATATGATGAATTGCACACTGCTGCTGCTGTATGATGAGTTGCTATGAGCTGCTGCTGCTATATGATGCTTTTAGGTGGTGTTGCTATATGATAATAACCAACCACTTGGACCATCGAATTTCAATAAATAATTGTTCTTCATTTAAATGTGGGTCATGCGTTCTTCATTTAAATTAGGCAATGGGATCTCTATGGAAGACATTGACCAAAGTAGATTATGCCAAGTAGATGGTATCTTTGTATTTGCATTTTGAACAAATAGTGATGGTCTGTCTTCCTATCATATTAATTATTGCACTTGGTTAAATTTGTGATGTTTGCAAGTCAAATTAATTTTCATATGGGTAGCAAAATGACAAAATATAATGCAATCTAGAATTTTCACTGATCATACCAAAGATAAGCTGAAAAGGAAGGCAATGAAAAGAACTAGTTGGCTTATTACCTGGAGCTAATATTCACAGGTACTTATTTTCTTAAGATAACTCGTAATAACTGTTCCTAAAAAATTTGGCCAATAGAACTGACATACGAATAACATGTCACGATGATTGCAATAGAGGAGTAACCTACCATAGCACACTATATAGGCTCACCGCTGCCTCTCCTTTTTTGCGATGTTTCATGAAATTGCCACATACATCTTGTACTTTTTCATTGTGTAACCCTATCTGCATGTTGACACGGCCAATTTCAGACGTCTCTACATGATAATACATTGCATATCCCTTGCGCATATTTAAACCACCAATTAACGATTGTGTGCGTAGCATAAACTAGCCATGACTCTGTGTGCTGGACTAGCAGGCACTCTAAGGGAGCCTAATGTAGTGCACTGGAATTCCTACATGCCACCTACGATTTTGTGTAGTGTACTACCTGTCTACCTCTGTTCCTAAATATAGTCTTTGTAGAGATTCTAGTATGGACCACATACAGATGTATATAGATGCATTTTCGAGTATAGATTCACTCATTTTGCTCCGTATGTAGCCTATAGTGGAATCTCTAGAAAGACTTATATTTAGGAACGGAGGTACGAGGTAGTATCATGTATGATATCTACATATCTAATTTAGCAGCCAGTAGTAGAAATCATTGTCTGCACAAAGGGATTACTGGTCGATAATCCTAGCAAAGCACGCTGGCAGGCACACAACAAGAGAGAGAGAGAGACAGAGAGAGAGACGCACTTACAAGATCATAGCAATGCCTCAGTCCAGGATCTTGGTTGGCCAAGCTGTTACATCCAGAAGAAACATCGTCCTTGTAGTTTTTTCCAGCTGCATAACAGGTAACAGCGACCTATTAGTATATTTGAAGTACATCGGCCAGGTGATGCTGGATGGGTTTAAAGGTGACAAGTACCTAGGCTGTGGGGGGTGCTTGGCATCTTGCCAGACGGTGGGAATCAGGTTAGAAACATCAAGGGTGATGACGCTGTGCTGGCTATCGGGGTTCGGTAAGGAGATCTAGAACCGTCGAGTAGGGTGTTTCGGGAGCGGCTCCGGTAGGGTGGACTACGGTGTGGGCAAAGCGGATCTGTGGCCGTGGACGAGGGCATCGGTGAACCTGCTCCGGTGGTTGGGTTAAGGATGGTGTCGACGATGCAGATCTGCGGCAGTGGACAGGGCATCAGAAGCTGCTTGTAGGTTGGATGAGGGTGCGACGAAGCGGATCTGAGGCCGTGGACTTGTGAGTTGGCAAAGCGGCCCCGGTAGGGTTGATAATGGTATAGGCGAAGCTACTCCAGTATGGTTGACGATGGTGTCGGTGAAGAGGATCAGAGGACGTCGACGGGGGCGTCGGTGGGGCGGCTCCGTGGGGGTGTGGACGAAGCATCTCCGGTGGGGAGTACGAATGAGCCGCTGCAGATGCGTTGCAGTTGACGAGAGTACCGGCGAAGCAGATCCGGCGCCGTGGACAAGGCTGGCACTGAATGGGCTGTGGTATAGTGGTGGATGAGCAGTCTACTTGTTTCTAGGGGAGGTGGGAGGGGTAGATGCGGCCGCAGAAGCAGATCCGCCGAGATGGACGCCGCTGGCAGTGAATGGGCTCTGGTACGCTGGTGGATGAGCAGTCTAGGGTTTCGAGAGGGGAGGGGTAGAAAGGCCGATGAAGTACGGACGACGTGATGTAAGATGCGCTGGTGCTCTAGAGTTAGACGTTTTGCGGGAGGGGGAGAGGAAATGGGGGTGCTATGTGGTGGGGGGAACCGGAAGTTACCAAAGCAGCCTTGACCTATTATGTAGATGAGGGCGGTATTGTAACTGTTGGTCTCCGTGCACCAAGGACAAAAGGGGAATTTCACATGCTAAAGACTAGGTGGCGGGAATTTTAGAAGGAGGCGGGAGATTTTGCCGCCCACGGCATCGTTCGTATCCAGTTTCAACTAATTTTGGACTGTGCTAGCGGGAAGGTCATGCAAGACTGTGTACACGAGGCACACGTCAGCAGTTAATAACTGGTGTGAATTCCACCCCAGAAAAAAAGACGATAACTCGGGATGATGCACCGATAACTTGGACGTTCACATGGGCGCGACCAATCGTACGGATGTAGAGGCGCGTTCACAAAAAGGGATCAAACGCTCAGCCTATGTATTTCTCGTGTAAATAGATAATTTAGTGCCATTGGTTATTTACTTTAAACATAATGCATTGATGTGTTAGTGTAGAGGCGCACAAAAAGAAATGGATATTGTAGTCCCACAAAAGAAATGGATATTGTAGTCCGCTACTTAAAAGTGTTACCTCATATGATTACATAGCCTCCATTTCATAAATTGCGTACCCGTTGAATTCATATATGAATATTACATATATTACTTCATAATAGAACCTTAAATCATCCAAGACTAATGAATTTGAATGCAAGAGTAACAATGGTGCATGTACATGATAGCTACATTGGTTGTTTGAAGAAACATCACTGTAACTTTGGCATGCACAATTGAAAAGGTTTATTTAGATAGAAAAATGTGATATGTGAGTGTCCAATCTTTATAGCGTTGAATCGATATTGTACCTTTGGCCACGATACGAAGTAGATATTGATTTATGTTCAAGCGATGCACATCCACGATCGCTAGATGGTGATACGTGAATGGATTGTGCAATCTCTCTCACACGCATACATATCTCATTTCCCCGTGGGCATCGGAATCACACACGCGCACTTAGTGTATTTCTCTCCCTCCGTCAAGGTTAGAATTCATCTTTCTACCCCGTCCTACAAGTCTGTCAAACAAACACACATGTTCTCTCTGTCGAACATGCCCACCCCTTTAATTCCGCCCACCCACAGCCACTAATGTCTCATAGTATAATTATGTCTCTCACACATATGCCTAAGGTTAACTCGAGTTCCGGAACCATATGAATATATACAATGGGATTCCAGCAGAGCACCTTCTGTTTTGAGATTTTGCTCTCTCTCTCTCACACACACACACACACATCACACACACACGCGCGCGCGTAAACATTGTTTCTCGCTTCATTTTTTCGGCACTTGCATGCATACCATTTGTTTATCTCCGTGATGCTTTAAGTATGCCTCACACACATGCTATCCACCTGTCCCTTAATATAGATATGTGTCACACAAACTCCTTCGCCCTACTAGCAAGATTCCCATGCATTGCATGGAACATCAAGATACATTTGTGTGACTAGTTTATCTTGTGGGAGAAAAGGATGAACGAGGGAACGCCTTATTTGCAAATGTGGAGAGGGGTGTGGGTATCTTTTTGCAAAATTGCCATAGTTTCCTTCCTAACCGTCGGATATAAATCCGATGGCCTATATTGCAGGATGGCAGGCACACCATCATCACCAACTCTGTTTTTTATAAGAGTAGAGATATGTAAGTGTCACTGCCCCCCCCAAGCACCCACACACACACACACTTCCCGACACCGAAGGAGTAGGGTGACACCTCGATCTTGATACTAATCTATCGATTGGCTTCTCTCTCAAACACACACAGACACACACTACCCGACACCGAAGGAGTAGAGTGGCACCTCGATCTTGATAGTAATCTATCTACTCCTCTTTCAAACACACACACATACACACACTCACTAGTTGTGCCTCTATGCCTACCACGCACACTCTCAATACGTATTTCTCTCCCTCCCCACTCCCCACCCCCACCCCAACAATGACAGCAGAAGGGTGGCAACTCGATCTGATCTTAATCTGTCAATTGGTTTCTCTCTCAAACATTGTGTCTCTGTGCCTAGCTCAGAGACACTTGATACGTCTTTTTCTCTGTAACCCCCTCGATATGTAGGCTTCTCGCGCGCGCACAGCTGTAGTGACGATGACGCTGAACCCAGTGTGCCTTGTTTTTACCGGCCTCATGTGATAGTTTTCACCCTGTTTTCTGTTAATTAACAAGGCAACCTTTTCTTTGTTACTACTAGTGAATCTGAAATCATTCGGGGCAGACATAAAATATATCACTTCAACACAATTATCGCAGTAACTATTTTAAAAGAAACGAGCTAGATGCCCGTGTGTTGCACGGAACATCAAGATGCATTTGTATGAGTAGTTTATCTTGTGAGAGAAAAGGATGAACGAGGGAAGGCCTTATTTGCAAATGTGGAGAGGGGTGTGGGTATCTTTTTGAAAATTGCCATAGTTTCCTTCCTATCCGTTAGATATAAATCCGATGGCCTATATTGCAGGATGGCACGCACACCATCATCACCAACTCTGTTTTCTACTCCCTCCGTTCCTAAATATTTGTCTTTTTAGAGATTTCAACAACTAACTACATATGGAGCAAAATGAGTGAATCTACACTCTAAAATATGTCTACATACACATCCGTATGTGGTAGTCAATTTGAAATCTGAAAAAGAAAAATATTTAGGAACGGAGGGAGTATAAGAGTAGACATGGAGATATATCTCCAACATGGTCCATAACAAAAATGTGCTGGACTGGTTACCGCCGGATGCTCGCAACGCGATGACCTGAGTTCGAATTATGTCTTTAACTTTAGATTTTGATATTATATAACTTATTTAATATATATTTCTTTCGCTACTGTACTGACAGTGGAACCCACAGGGTACTTAGAATACAAGATTAAGGATGGACTTGTCTCTACTCTTATAAAAAACTAAGTTGGTGATGATGGTGTGCCTGCCATCTTGTAATATAGACCGTCCGGTCTACACCTGACGGATAGAAAGCAAACTATGACAATTTTACAAAAGATACCCACACCACTCTCCACATTTACAGATAAGGCCTTCCCTCGTTCATCCTTATCTCCCACAACCTCATTGCTCAGCAATTAAAAAAGGAAGTCCTTGGAACAATCTAGCACGGTGGCCGCTGCCACCTGTCTGCGCTGTCCATCCCCATGCCTCCGCCCAGTCCGACCACCAGTCACCACCATGCTCCACTCCTCCTCACCTTATCTCTCATCTTTCATTTTTTCGATGAAGCTCTCAAGATACCATTTTCTGATAAAATTCTCGAGATATCATTAGTTTTTACACATGGGATCACTCCTGCATGGGTCAATCACAACAGGTGTTTTGTAAATAAATGCATCTTGATGTTCCACGCAATGCATGGGCATCTTGCTAGTTTCTTTTTAACTTTCTGTACGAAGCTGTAGCCACCCTGCAAGTCACGTGTACACCGTACATGCAATTGACTTTTTATAGAGGGAGAATCATACACGCAATTAACTCAAATGGATTGGATGTGACTATTATTTCCAGCATAAGAGCATCTCAAACGGCAGCCGGCAAATTTCCTCCCACTTCCTTCCGCGGAGGACGACATCAAACGCCAGCGGCATACATTTCCACAAGTCTAACCAACTAGATGAAATTCATGCAAACATGGACTGATTTCATATAAGCATGAAGGATTTCGTATAAAATAGCCGGATCTTCATATAAACATGATGGATTTCATTACATTTACATGAACTAAGCAGTGCTAATCCGGCTCTCTTGGTATAATTAATACTCCCTTCGTCCGGAAGTACTTGTGCTAGAAATGGATGTATCTAGACTTATTTTAGTTATAGATACATCCAATTTATCCTTTCTTAGAACAAATATTTCCCGCCAGCCAGAGAGGGAGTACCTAATCTAAATGGCCGCCCGTAGATCCCTTTGTTTTCCTCATGTCCGGTAGATACTTGCGGGGTTGACGAAGGTCCTCGGAAGAGACGAAGCAGCAAAGAAACCTCCTGAATGTGCAGTCGTCGCCTCGACGGTGGCCTTCATGGGACCCAAGTGGTGGCGGCCTCCCGTGTTCTACTTGTCCTCGATGATGGCGGTGGACACGGAGAATCTGGCCACCGACTCATCGCTCTCCACGCACCCAGCTTCTGTCTCTGCCTACATGGCGCTGCCGCAGGCACGGGAGGCGCGCCCACAGACACAGGAGGCGCGACCACCACAGACACTGGTGGTGCGGTACGACGCGGCAGCGATGACGCCCGTACCGGTGTGCTCGCCGCCGTGCCGGCATGGAGCAACTCGCCACTTCTCATCGAGCTGAACTGGAGCGGCGAGTTGCTGAACCACGCGCCGGCTTGGGGCGGCAACTAGCTCCGTCGGGCCAAGCGAGGTTGGTGAAGCACTGAGTTGCCTCACCCGTATCCGGAGGGCTCGGTGGGCCACCCAGCCGGGTAGTATGCCGGAGAACGGTTCCTCGAAAGCCATCTGAAGAGTGGAGAAAATGGTGAAGGAGCAGATCGGGAAGCGGTAGAGGGGTGCGAGTTTTGCCCGCTGTCTGTCTGACCTCGTTTAAATAGAGGGCGGACGGTAGGAGCTTGGCCGGCGTATGGCCTTGTTTAAACTGAGGGCGGACGGGAGGAGCTCGGCCGGTATTGCGTTTAATTCCGGCCCGCTCATGAACAGACGCATGGCCGGAGTAGGTTTCTTGGTTTGCATGCGGGTTTAACGGAGGGGTTTGATGGAGGCGAGGAGGCGTGTTCAGCCGGGCGCGCAGCGGGCGGCGCAGTACTATTCGATTTGACAGCGGGCGGCGCAGTTCCCGATACGGCTTGAATGCAGACGAGGGAGGGGGTAGAGGTTCCCAAAATGTTGAACGGCCAATGATGCATCCTCCTTCAATTAGCATCATGAATGCATGAGGGAAGTAATGGGAGGAGGACTGGGAAACGAGGCTGCACGATGTGAATGCAACGCAGTTTGCACTCATATAAAGGCGCCCCTCCATTCCAATGCATCTACCACATCGTACGCACCTAAGCATTTTCCTAAGCACCTACACTAAGCGCAAAAGAACTCACTCCATACCCATGGCGGCGATGCCCGCGAGCGGCTAGCGGCTATGCTAGATGGTCCAAGATGCCGGCCTGCATGGCTCCGAGGATCGTCTCTAGACGGTGTTGGTGACCGGCTGGTGGATGGCCGCCGTCGACGCCAAATACGACTCTGAGTTGGACCAGATGATCATTGCTACCACCAACAAGTTCACCGTCCTCAAGAAGCTCGCAGACGACATCATCGTACTCCTCCAGCCCGCGCGCCTGGGCTCTTCATTGCCTGCCACCCTAATCAGCCTCCATGGCCGGAACCTCTTTCAAGCACTGGTGGCCCTGCGACTGCCCGCCGACGCCACGAAGAATGTCCACCTGGAGGTCGCGCTCGCCGCGAGGCGCCTCGC
Source organism: Triticum aestivum (assembly GCF_018294505.1). Lineage (NCBI taxonomy): Eukaryota > Viridiplantae > Streptophyta > Magnoliopsida > Poales > Poaceae > Triticum > Triticum aestivum. The sequence continues at coordinate 206,524,625 of NC_057808.1, forward strand.
CCTGCTAGAACTTGTCGACCTAGACATCCAAGTGTACAAGCAAATCATTTACATAGGTATCTACAAGGACAGTGAGGACGCTACGACGTTGGCCATCCTCAACCGGCTAGAAACCTTGGATGCCTTTGCTGAGAAGCACCTTGACCTCGCCACAAAAGTCGCCGCTCCTTAGCCTCCGGTCGGTGGCCCAGCGCACTAAGTTGAGGAGGAGGAGGTCATACGTTGATGGATGCATCTTTCTTCTTGCCTCCTGTAACCACCATTGCGATCGCATCATCGTGGCCTGAATTCTTATTGTGCTATTGCATTCTCGTCCAGTCAATACCGACATGTGCGATCTCTTTACTTAATTATATGCATCACTGTAACTAGTACTCCATCCGTCAATTTATAAGTTGTCCTTATCTTTTCCATCAACTTCGTGCAATGCATGGGCATCTTGCTAGAAACACTAGAACATGTCGGACCACATGTGACCAAACCGACGATGCACCAACCTAGCTACAACGTACCCTGCTTATCTGGTGGAAATAGCCCCGCCCTTGCGTTTCCAATCGTTATTTTTATCTATAGATTGTGCCAAGGAGCAGAACCAAATGCTACAATTTATACATGTTTCTCTACTCCTACTCCTATAAAAGACTGAGTTGGTGATGGTGGTGTGTCTGCCATCCGTCGTTTCTGACCATTAGATCTGCATCTAACGGCTGTGAGGTAAGCTGTGGCATTTTTGCAACAATAGCCCACTTCTCTGCTCCAATTTGCAGAAAACCCCTTATCATCTTGAAAGCAACCACATCCCTCCCTCACCTCATCAAAACAGCCTTAGAAATATATTTTGAGTGAAAAGTAATATATTAGGAGTATGTCAAAACAAGAGTAATTTCTTTCAAGTTTGTGAACAAGTACTACTATTCTACTACTTCGGATCCGTCGCAACGCACGGGCACATTGCTAGTAAAAGGAAAAGGCCTGCCGCGTCTGCGTCGCACCCCCACACGCCCGGGAATCCGGAGTACTCCACGGCCCGTCCGGCACGCCACATAGCTAGGGAAGGCATGTTGCCTAGCATTTTCACTTTCATGTGGGACCGCCGTTGAGCAAACCGACTGTTGGCAAACCGCACCCCGCCTGTCGCCGAGTTGGTAAACAGAAACGAGGGGAAGATCTAGTTGTAGCACGGATGCCAAGAAATTTGGTGTCAGATGGGGCTCATTGATAGAGTAGGAGCATTCCATACTACTACTCCTACTAGTACGAAGTTTGTACTACAACTAGTACTACCACTATACAACTAGGTACGTGCACGGCACATCATCGTAGGAACAAAAAACAGGAAGATCTTGTTTTGGGTGATTTATCTTTTTTTTCCAGTCAACGTAGTATGAATAATATGATGTGGGGGGCACCCATGAAGCTTATGTGGCTTGGTTGCATGGCTACGAAAGGTTAGAGGAAAATAAATAGATAATGTGTTTAGAGTGCACTCCACTAAATAGATATACTTTGGATCCATTGCAACGCACGGGCCGGCACATCTATACCCCTATATAGTGTGGGAATACCTTTGAAAGTTGGTCGTTGGATGAAGCCAATCCGATGGTACAAAGATGGCAAATCCGAGCACTACTAGCCGTTGGATATCATCTACATTCCACCAATGTCTGCCACGTGTAGAATCTAGAAGACTCCATGGTTGAACTTAAGCATAATGCACAAACCTTAGAACACAAGCACTTCTCCTTTGTTCTAGAATCTTCCATATGTTAATTGCCCAAACTATTTGTTTTTACTTTATGCTTTACAATGCACAATTCGTTGTATCTTAAAATAGATTTTTTTATAAGACTAATTGATTTTGAACTAGATGAACTATAAGAATTAAACGAACATCTACATCATGCATATATGACTCAAAGCTTACATGCTATAGTGTGTTATTTATTCATAATTTGGTTACCAAATCTCATGCATGCAATGCACATGTACCTTACTAGTTGGTAGTAGCAAGAACCAAATTCCGGGTTTGGCATGAGCTCATACTGTGGGAGCACCACAAGGTCTGCCGCAGGAGTTACATTTCCATCTCGGGGCCCACGGGATCGAGCTTCAGTAGCTTAGTGCACCGGCCAATGAGTCAATGACATGCGGACCTTAAATGAGGTTCGCCCACATGTCATTGTCATGGTGGTGGCGTGGTTCGCGACTCACTCGTTCGAGATGAACCAGCCGATGGTGGCGTGGCCGTGGCGAGGGTGCCACAGCTGGGCGTCGGTGCGTTATGAGGCGTAGATGGCCACACCAGCGGGTAGTACCTGTAGTATAGAAGTACTCCAGCTAAGGATTGATGCCTGGGACGAAATGTGTCACAACCACTTGATGAAAATTTGATGGTGCGGGGGTACAGCTCGGAGCATCGGGGCGGAGCAGGCAAACCGCGTCCAATCGGGTGTGGTTGTGGTAGAAAGTTGATGGTCGCCGCAGTTCAGCTGGCCCGCATGTCATGCACACAAAGGCAGAGGCGCGGTGGGGCTGAGAGGGATGAGGCGCACGTCGGGGGACGTCGTGCCGTGGGTTGGAGCGGCGTCGTGGAAATCGGTGTGGGTGTGGCAGTTGTAGAAACAAGAAACGTGATGGTCGCCATGGTTCAACTTCCATGGACAAGCTGTCATGTCTGCTGACACATGCATTGCATAGCGCTCACTGCAAGGAGCAGTAGTAGAGAAAACTTGTTCCAAAGATACCATTTTTCCGATAAAATTCTCGAGATATCATTAGTTTTTACACATGGGATACTCCTGCAAGGGTCAATCACAACATGTGTTTTGTAAAAAAAATGCATCTTGATGTTCCCTGCAATGCACGGGCATCTTGCTAGTTATAGAAGAAGCCCACATGGGCATCTTGTTGCAGGGTGTGCCACCGACCCAAACTCAAATTTTTTCAGACGCTTAGGTGCACCGGATGCCATGCCACGCTACAAAATGTAAAAAAATAGCTCCAATTTTTTTTAAACCTGTTATCTTCAAACCAGCCACACACGTCCCTCACCTCATCAAAACATCCCGAGGAATATATTTTGAGTGAAGCATGAGTTAGTTTTACTGATACTAGCAAGATGCTCGTGCATTGCATGGAACATCAAGATGCATTTTTTTACAAAACACCTGTTGTGATTGACCCATGCAGGACTAATCCCATGTGTAAAAACTAATGATATCTCGAGAATTTTATCGGAAAAATGGTATCTCGAGAATTTTATCGGAAAATGGTATCTCGAGAATTTCATCGAAAAAAATGAAAGATGAGAGAGAAGGTGAGGAGGACTGGAGTGTGATGGTGACTGGTGGTCGGACTGGGCGGAGGCATGGGGATGGACGGCGCCGACAGATGGCAGCGGCCACCATGCTAGATTGTTCCAGAGACTTCCTTATTTAATTGCTCAGCAATGAGGTTGTGGGAGATAAAGATGAACGAGGCAAGGCCTATTCTGTAAATGTGGAGAGAGCTGCATGTACCTTTTGTAAAATTGCCACCATGCTAGAAATCTGTTTATCCCCTGCAGTGGCTGGTATGGAGGGCGCGTGTATGATGCGGTACACCAAAACATCATCTTCGAGGCACAGTTGAAGGATGGCGGTGCGTTGGATCTTCCCAGTGGCACGCTCTGTGTACTCTGCGTCTAGACCGATGACCTCCATCTCCACCTTTTGGAGGGAGTTGGATACATTGTTGATCAACTTCCTAACAACCCTTGGGTGGTCGGTGACTGTGGCAACTATGCTCAACGAGCCTTCGACGAGGACATGTTGGACGCTAAAAACCTGCATCTGGATCTGTTTCGCCATTTGGAACCGTTGGACTGGAGGGCTATGGTTTGGAGAATTAGGATTAGATGGCTAGTCTAACTAAAGAAGATGATTATTTAAAGGGGCTTCGGAATTACTCCAAGAGGATGTAAAGAGGTTAAAACAATGTGAATGCAGTGTGGTTTGGATGCAAATGAAGATGTAGGAGTAGTGAAGAAGCCGAGGAAAATCAGTTCCCGATGGAGAAGTAAATGGGAGAAGTGGCCTGCAGGGAGTTGATTGGACGGCTGGGTAGACTAAATGAAAAGGCTACGCAGGTAGACTGAGGAGTGGTACTTGTCCCTGTACATGCCCATCCTTCTAGCGCTACATGTGCCACTGGCTAGTTGAGGTCACTCTTTTGAATCACCGTGGTGAGACATTTTATGATTCCTTTTTATTTCTGCACCCCTCCTGACAGGTGGGACCTATGCAAATGGATAAAAAAAAGTGTCACAACTGGTTCAGATGGATATTGGTGCGCGCGTGGGAGACACAACATTCTCTAGTTAAGGAATATGCGGTTATCCTCAAAAAAGAAAAATCCTTATTCGCGCTTCCGCATGCACAAGAATTTGGTTCTGCTCGCAATATGGATGATACCTGGAGGATGAAGTGAACCCAGAGGCATGCTAGCACGGGAGTACTAATCATGTTCCTACTACTCCTACTAGTAGTAGTAGTACAACTGTGGTACACTTGATGGTCAAAAATACTATTATTCATCTGGTCCTCACAGTGAAGTGACAAGACCCTGCGCCCGAGGTGACACCAGTCCAGGCGGCGTGTCCGGGTTACCAAAGTCAGCCTCACCTTGTGCATTGTGCATTCACTGTCACCGCCGCTGTATAGCATGCCTCGCCTCATCTTCCTCTCCCCTAGCACCACTCCATCTCCATCTCCGTCTCACCGGAGATCCTGAGGTCACTCTTCATCATCTCACTGTGCCCCCGTGTACCCTCGCCTACCCCAGTACCACTATTCCCTCGCTAGCTGCTCCAGCACCAAGAGCCTTCTCCCCCATAAATCAAGCCCCCCAAAACCCCACCTTCCAAACTCCACCATGGCCGAACGCGAACCACGCATCATCCATATGAGCTGCGATTGGAGCAATCTCCCAAGTGACATCCTCAACCTCTTTTGTTCGTGTATGGATATGTTGAGCGCCCTACGGCTGGCTACATGCTCGAGGGGCATGCACACGACCATCGTCGAAGCGAGCCCTTAGCTTTTCAAGACACCCTGCTTGCTGCTATCTGGTCTTGCGAGATTTGCTCACCATGATACAGAGGCATACATGATTCCCCTCGACTTCAATCCGATCTCCATTAGCGGAAACTTCTTTGTAGGTATGTAGTGGGTCGTTGTACATCATTTTCCTCGACTTCGATCCGATCACCATCGCCCGAAACTTCTTGCATGTATGTACTCGGTCGGCATGAACTCCCACTAGATGGCTGCCGTCAGAGAAGACGGGAAAAATTTGGTGCTCGTGAACTTCCAGACCTCCCATGAGATTATCCTTCCTCCGTTGGATTATATAGAGTTTTACCATCATGGTCCAATTCATCTAGATTACGTCGTCAGTTGGACGCACCTTGTTTTGCAGAAGATTGTAATCTGCCAAGTGCCCACACAACATGCGGATTATGCAGACTTCAAGCTAATTGCCTTTTTCGATCGCGGAGACGCCTATCTTTCCGTCGGTGCCTTCTTTAGCTAGAGACAGCTCAGCTTGCAGTGGATCATTGTCAAAGCTGATACACACTTCTGTGATGCTATTGAACACAATGGCATCGTCTACGCGATCGACAAAGCAGATGGCACCACGTATTGCTGGGACGGCGCGTGTAAGTTGTTTCCATCTGATGTTAATGATGACGCCATGACACTATCTGAACTTTTTGTGATGATTGACTTATCCTTGTTTGAGCAGAATTTGAGTAGAACTATGGCAATGTATTAGAGTCGCCGTAAATCAGCTATATTTGGAATGAGTTAATTCATGCGATTGTGACCATGTCATTACAGCCAATTTGTACCCCTGAATAATCAAACGATTAGGAACATATTGATATTCTTCTTATTTTATAGTAATGTATGTACTACTAAATATGAGAGTGAGCGCTTCAGCCAATTTGCAGCCCCGCTTCAGCCAATTTGCCTCTATTTAGAATGTCATTCTCGTCTGGATCATGAGAGTCTGAGCGCTGCAGATGGGTGCGTTTTGGTTGTGTAGCAATACTTCTTATGAACTATCATGTATTTTTTTATGTCATTAGTAGTAACTAGTTAGTGTTTGAATGTTGTATATAACGTTGTTTCGAACTGTTTATTGTCTAGAACTGCTGGTGGGCTAAATGAGGGCATCACCATTCTCCAGTGTTCAGAGTATATCTCCCTTTTTCAAGTTACTAGCAAAATGCCCGTGCGTTGCACGGAACATCAAGATCTTGTGGGAGAAAAGGATGAACAAGGGAAGGCCTTATCTGCAAATGTGGAGAGGAGTGCGGGTAAATTGTCATAGTTTCCTTCCTATCCATTAGATATAGATCGGGTGACCTATATTGCAGGATGGCAGGCACACCATCATCACCAACTCTGCTTTTTATAAAAGTATAGATATAGATATAGATATAGATATAGATAGAGATAGAGATATAGATATAGATATAGATATAGATATAGATATAGATAGATATAGATGTAAATATAGATAGATAGATAGATAATTTGAGCTCAGTGTCTTTTCGATGATGTACGCTTGTTTGGGCCAGTGAGGTGTCGTTGAATATGGGCCAAGTAGTAACGCAATGCCAAACAGGTCAATTATGACTCGCAGGCCGAGCTCTCAAAAGATCCTCCAAAAAAAGGCCGGGCTCTCAAAAAATAAAGAATTGGGACTCTTGCGCGCCGACATGTGCGTGCCACCGGTGTTTTCATGCGCTTGCGCGCCGAGAGCATATTGGTGCATGTTCGAAATTCATGCTACCTTTTCATCCCCAATCTGTCGTCCCTCCCCCACCTCTGGAATCTCGATTCCTACTCCAGTTCCCCCAAATCCCCCTCCTGTACTCCGTGTACTCAAGCGCACTATCATGTCGCCGGTCAACACGGATCTCTGAGCCGGAGATCCTGAGGTCTGTCCTTCCTTCGAGCGCTGCGTGCTATCACTCAACAGTGGCATGGCAGCGCTTGACGACCAGTTTGCCGGCAAAGTGCTGATGGTAACCATCAGCAGCGTCCGGCCTCCCGTATCACCGGACTACCTTGTCAAATCTCTTGGCATTGCACACGACATCCAAATGAGTGACTTGCTCGTCAAAGTCTGTCCGCCACCGGCTGATTTCTTTGTCAGGTTCCGGACAACTTTTGACTGCAGTCGTGTGTTCGAATCTTCCCGGCGTTTGTTCTGCGATGGCGCGTAGGTGAGCTTTGATCGGTGGCACCCAGGATGGGACTTGGTGCCCTCTGAGCTTGAGTTTTTAACAAAGCTTACCTTCCGCGGCATGCCTCGATGTGCTTGGAACAACAAGTCCATGAATGAGCTTATCAACGACCTTGGAGGTGAGCTCGTAAGTATGTTTGTTCCTCCAGACAGCTGGGCTCTGACAGTTATGGCATGGATGAAGAAGCCGTCCACCATACCGAAGGTGATTGGTGTTGAGATACCGGTGCAGGAACCGGGGTCGTACTATTCATCGCCACCAAGGCCACCGCGGACCACATTAGGGATGTACCTGTATCGAGTGTTCGTGCATGTCGAAGAAGTGGTCAATCCATCAATCAAAGTCCTGCCGCCGCCGCTGGTGCCCGGGTCCATCGACGAAGTCCATTACACGAGTCAACGTCGGACTTTCCCTGTGTTGCTCGGAACGATGGATGGCACAGGGCCTACTCCATCACGCGGTGGAGGCCACTGCTTCTTTGGGAGAAGAGGCAGGGCTGGCTGCCTGGATGTGCTCCAATTTGAGGTAACAACTGAATCTTGTCAGATACTAGTTAAATCCGAGCTATGGGTGTGAAGCACTGATGTGACAGTACATTTGATTGTGACCTGTTCTATTTTTGTACCTGAACTTTTTTAGAAAGGGCTGTACGTCAACTTAATGTTCTAGCAGAACTTATATATTGTGTTGTCTGTCTGTTTTCTTTGCACAGCATTCAAGATATTTTCCCGTCATTGATAAAGACGATGAACCATTATGTACGAGTTCGTTTGTTTCAACATAGCCCTACCCGTAGCGATCCACTGCTTCCACCCTGATTGTGCCGCCTGCGTGAATTTTTTTATGCAAGTTCAGTGTGCTATGATGTTCTATATGATTGTGTCAACTATATAAGTTTTTACTGAGCATCATCAATGCATATGGCTGAAAGATGTATTTAGGAGCATCGACCGATGGGTCTCTCTCTCTCACACACACACACACACAAACACACACACACATGCACACGCACAAGTGGGACCCGTTGAATTATCTCTTCGCTCGTGACAGCTTTTAATTAGGTTCCACTGTACTCTAACTTTTTTCTTAAGTTGTTAATTTAGCTCAGTGACTTCAAAACATTGTACAGAAGCCTTATTTGGGCCTTTCCGGCGTCGCTGAATGTGGGCTGAGTAGCCATGTAAGGTTTTACTGTACTACACAGACCTTTTTTCAACATCAGCAATGCAACTGGGCCGACAGTTGTACACAATCCGGGTCAACTTGTTATTCTCCGCCCCGCTGGGCTACAAATCTTTCCTAGGAGGGATGCATTAGGCTTAACAAGAAAATGGGCTTTAAGAAATAATAAATGGGATGTAATTATAAAAACTGGGCAGTAACTATAAAAAATGCACCAAACACGTAATTAATTTGTATTGAAATTATATTTAATCTGACTAGAAATTTCGGGATAAAAATATCTGGGATCCCATCAAAATGTGGGAAATTTTATTGAATTCTGTTTTGAACGGTTGGTTGAAATTATTAATCATTGTCCTAGCTAGAAAATGGGTTGTACTTTCAACAAACTATAAATGGAATGTAGTAAATTCCATTATAATTCAAAAATGGGTTGTGCATTCTTACAAATCACAAATGGGCTATAAGTTCTCTGCCACACACTTGTGGGCCTACTAAGTTGACGCGTCCCCTAAAAAAAGTAAGTTGACGCGTATGCAAGGCTTTGTCAACTTATAGTCAACACACGGTTCTAGCAGCAGTGGTTGTTGGATGTCCATCCAACGGATGTCGTGCTTCTTCTTCAATCTCGGATATTCTAGCTTTAGCTGCACAAAAATGATTCCTCCCCCTGACATCTGGGGCGCACCGTTTCGGAGGCTGACCTGTGGGCCTACTAAGTTGACGCGTACGCAGGGCTTTGTCAACTTAGTCAATAAACGATTCTAGCTACACTAACTGTTCGATGTTAATCCAACGGAAGCTGCGTCTTCAACCTCTGGTCTTGTTGCTCCAACCGCCCAAACCTGCGCCCGCCTGCTCCAGCCTCCCGTGGCCGGCTGTGCTGCCGCGCAGGCCTCACCGCCCGACCATACTACTACTGGCCAGGCCTTCCCTCTACTCACCCACACCCCTTGTTATTCTGCAGCGACGGCAGCCTCACACCGCAGCCAAACCAATGAACCCTTGTACTCCTCTCTACGTGGGCTTCCACTGTCGCGTCTTCCCCGGCTCCATGTCGTCCCCTTCCTAGGCCTCGCCATCGTCCACCGCCCTGGTGCTCTCGGCGCGGCGTGGTCAACGTGGTCAAGGAACGACTTCCATCGGAAGAGTACTGTACGTGGAGAGGCTAACTGCTGGGTCCACGGCCGCAGCAAGGAAGTGCCTCCTGATTACGTGGAAAATAATGATTCCTCCACCTGACAGCAGGGACCCACCGGACAGGCCACTGTATTTCACGAAAAAAAACGTTTCCCCCTGACTGCTGGGACCCACCAGCTACATCTTAGCACGCAAGGAAGTGCGTCCATAATACAGAAAAAAATGATTTGCCCCCTGACAGCTGGGACCCACCAGCTACATCTTCGCACGCAAGGAAGTGCCTGATAGTCGGGACCCACCTGGTCGAAGCGTACATAGCGTTGTCATTCTAGTCGCGAGTGTGTACGTACATACTGGTCGATCGGTCTGTCTGCAGGCTACAACGATGAACCATGGCCGTGTAAGGAAGGGCATGTGTCATAGTAGAGGCGCGCACGTAGCATGTACACGTACGTACAGCCAGGGTGCAATAAAGTAAATACGGCCATGTACGTACATACGAGCGGGGTCTCGAACGCCTAATCGCGCATACGTACAGCCAGGGCTCATGTACATGGCTGGGTCGAAATGGAGAAACTGCGTCATCGTCGTGTTCATTGGGAGCCAACCGGCTTGGATGGAACAGCCGATCAAAACGAGGCCTGGCGTACCGCAGAACGAAGCAAACGGCCTTGTGTTCGACCGGCCATGGTCGAAACAGGATCCTGTTCATCGGGAGGGGTCTGGCGTACTGCAAAACGGAGGAAACAGACTTCTCTTGGACCTCCTATGGTCGAAACGGGGTCCTGTTGATCGGGAGGGGTGTGGCATACCGCAAAACGGAGGGACCGGACTTGTGTTGGAGCACTACGGTCGAAACGGGGGTCCTCTTCATCGGGAGGGGTGTGGCGTACCGCAAAACAGAACTCCATGGGATACTATTCATCTCCACCGTCGACTGCCTCCACGGGCTACTGTTCATCCACCGTCGACCTCCTCCAGCCTCCACCTACGACTGTTCATCCACAAGCTCTGTTCATGCAGCGTCCACTGCTCCTCCACCGGCTACTGTTCAACCAACCCTCTCCACAGGGTCCACTTCAACCACCCCTCCTCAGGCTACTGTTCATCCAGCCCTCCACCGGCTACTGTTCAACAAGCCCTCCACGGGGTCCTGTTCATCTAGCCCTCCACGGGGTCCTGTTCATCCACCCCCCTACCGGCTCGATCGGGGTCCTGTTCATCCAGCGGCAAGGGCCTCTACTACCACGGGGTCCTGTTCATCCAACCCCCCACCAAGAACTATTCATCCAACCCCCCCCAACAATGCTCACTGTTCATCAAGAGGCAGCACCGATCGGCTTCAGTTTGCAGCAGTAGTGAAGGAATCGCTCGATCGGGTTCAGTTAATAGCCATCGATCGATCGCCCGGGTTCAGTAACGCGTAGCCTGCAGTGCAATCGCTCGGGTTCAGTAGGCGAACGCCTCACTCAGGTTCAATTAGAGCCCAATGCCTCGCACCCACGCGCGTACGTGTACGAGAGAAACACGCATCGCTCGGCCCCTGAGCAACCACTGCAACCAGGAACTCCCTGATATTTTCCTCGCCCTCGCTTCTACCATGGTTTTTTCCGTCATGGACGGCCCAAAGAATATCATGCAGCTGCATCTCCGGCCCACCGAGGATCAAAAGCCCATTTTCTGTCATGATTTTTTGTCATAGAAGTAGGAGCCCACCACATCTATGATGATACCGGGTTTAGTCACAATTATCGTCATAGAAATGTCATAAGTATGACGGAAAAAATTTCGTTCGGCCCAAAATGTCTCGGATGTGTCTTTTTTTGTAGTGGATGTTCCAGTCGTTCTGGATAGGGATCCCGTCCTGCGTCCCCAGGCGCGCGGCGCCAGGCCTGGAGACGTGGGCAATCCTAAATGGGCCCTCCCACATGGGAGAGAGCTTATGCAGCCCCTCCCTGGAGAGCACCTGCCTCAGCATGAGATCACCCACCTCGAGCGTCCTAGAGCGGATGTTGCGGCAGTGGCACTGCCGCAGCGCCTGCTGGTACATCGCCGCCCAGGGCGAGGCTTGAGGGCGGTGTTCCTCCGCCAACACGAGGTCCATCCCCCGCGTGGCGTCCTGGCGTACCTCGTCAAACGCCAAGACCCACGTGGAGCGATGCTTGACCTCGTGTGGGAGAACCGCTTCGGCTCCGTAGACGAGGAAGAATGGAGTTTCGCCGGTTGTCTTGCTGGCGGTGGTGCGGATGGACCACGGCACGGACTGGAGCTCATCGAGCTAGCCTTTGCCGCAGGCCTCGAGCTTCTTCTTGAAAGTTCTTGTTTTGAGGCCTCTCAGGACCTCCGCGTTGGCGCGCTCAGCTTGGCCGTTGCGCCTAGGATGGGCCACTGAGGCATAGCATATCTACGTTCCAAGGTTAGCACAATATGTTTTGAAGAGGTTGCTAGTGAACTATGAGCCTTTGTTAGTGATGATACGATTAGGGACCCCAAAGCGGCTCACGAGGCTCTTGATGAACTTGACTGCCGAGCCGGCTGGGATGGTGCGGACGGCTTCCACTTCCGCCCACTTGGTGAACTTGTTGATGGTGACGTAGAGGTAGCGGTAGCCCCCAGGCGCCCGTGGGAATGGTCCCAAGATGTCCAGCCCCCAGACCGCGAACGGCCATGTGAGCGGAATGGTCTAGAGGCCCTGAGCAGGCTGGTGGATCGGCTTGGCATGGAACTGGCAGGCTTCACAGGACTTCACCAGCTCAGCGACGTCGTTGAGTGCCGTGAGCCAGTAGAACCCGCTATGGAATGCCATTCCCACTAGGGTGCGTGATGAAGAATGTTGCTTGCAGTCCCCGCCATGTATGCCCGCCAGTAGGTCACATCCCTGCTCCCTGGAAATGCATCGTAAAGAGACGTCGTTTGGACGCCTCCGATAGAGCTCACCATCCCGGATGCAGTATGCTGTGGCCTGGCGTGCCACCCGCTCTGTGTATTCCTCCTTCTCCGGTAGGGTGCCCCGAAGTAGGTACGCCTTGAACTCCTCAGTCCAACACCCCTCATGGGGTTCCAGCGCAAGAAGGAGGCGAGCTCCTGAGGTTGGGCCGCAGGCCGGGGAGCCCGACGGAGGAGCCTGAGGGAGGTCCTCGCAAGGCGGTGCTGGTTCTGGTGCGGGTGGAGCCGCAGATGGCTTGAAGAGCCGCTCCTCAAAGATGCCGGGCTCTTGAGGAGGCGCCCGGACGCCCTCTTGGCGACGTCGTTGGCTTCCTTGTTTGTGCTGCATGGCACGTGCTGCAGTTCCAGACCCAAGAATTGTTTCTCAATTTTGCATACCTCCGCTAGGTATGCCTCCATGTGCTCGTCCTTCGGCTCGTACACCTTGTTGGAGAAGTTGACGAGGAGCTGAGAGTCGCCCTTGATGGTGAGGCGCTTCACTCCCAAGGCTGCCGCAACCTTGAGACCGATGATCAAGCCTTCATACTCCGCGATGTTGTTGGAGACCTTCTCGCCCTTCTGGAAGTAGAGCTGCACGATGTAGTAGAGGGGTGGGTGAGATGAGCACGGCTCCAGCCCCCGCGCCCTGACGCGCGAAGGCGCCGTCGAAGTACATGACCCAGCCATCCAGCACCTCGCTTGCTGGTGAGAGTGGGAGGTCCTCGCCTTCTTTGGAACCGGGAACGTCGGTCCCATCCACCACAAAGTCAGCGAGCGTGGCACCCTTGATGATTTGGGTGGTGCTGAACTCCAACTGGAATGCCTGCAACTCGATGTTCCATTCGGCGACTCTCCCTGCATCATTGGGGCTCCGGAGCACCCTCTCCGGTGGGTAAGCCGAGACAACTTTGATGGGGTGGCCTTGGAAGTAGTGGCGCAACTTGTGGGAGGTGAGAAGGAGAGCGAACTGGAGTTTTTGCGGCATGGGGTAGCAAGCCCGGGAGTCACGCAACACCGTGCTGACGAAGTATACTGGGTGATCGACGAGGGCAGGAGTGCTGGTGGGGTCTTGTACCTCCTGAGGCTGGGGATCCTCGTGAGCTTGGATGGGCTATGGAGATGCCCATCAATTGATGTCAATGCGAGGAGTAGGGATTGCCATGCAACGGATGCACTAGAGCTATACATGTATGAAAGATCAACAAAATAAACTAAGTGGGTGTGCATCCAACTTGCTTGCTCACGAAGACCTAGAGCATTTGAGGAAGCCCATTGTTGGAATATACAAGCCAAGTTCTATAATGAAAAATTCCCACTAGTATATGAAAGTGACAAAATAAGAGACTCTGTGGCACCCCGGCTCAGAGCAACCGGTTTACCCTGCATTGCTAGCCCAGAGATCGAGTCTTCTGGTAATACACAACAACATGGTACAGAAACAACCGCTTTATTGATACTAGCAGAATACATAGGTCTGATATTACATTGAGATACGAGGCCAAGCAGCACACACGGTGCTGCTGGACAGTATATACATTATTTAATGAACATGGCTGGGGCCTCTATCACACGAACTACGCGGCAGCGGAAGAACGACGAAGGGGAACTCCATAGCACAGGGACACCGACGTGGACACGGCCTAGACACGAGATGCGCTCCGATGCGAATCGACTTTCCTGAAAGCTGGCATAACACGCCAGGTCAGTACATTGAATGTACTTGCAAGCTCACAACAAACATAAGCACGATGACTGACAATATCATGATAATTAATCAGGTTAAATCAATGCAAGAAATACTACAGTTGCAATGCAGCCAAACAGTGCACCGAGTCACACGGACTCGCTTACGAGACGGTTACCTCCTAACCAAACGGTGGCCACACCGGGGTCACACCTGAAACCAAATACCCATGAACACCTTGAGTGTTCAAGGTTCACCACGAAACAATGCATCACAACAATCACTTAGTTTGCAAGGTTTATTATAAAAGTTGATCCATGGTGTGACTTACTCCCGGGTCTTGCCCATAACCGAGGACGCGGCTATCGATAGATTAAATACACTCTGCAGAGGTAGCGCACTTTACCCACACTATGGAATACCTGGCCTCGCCTTCCCATTCGGGTGGACCAAAGTATTCCGACGAAACCCTCCCTTTGTCGTGCACTCTCCCCGGCCACTCCGACCATCTCCCTCTCAGGGCTAGGTCTTGGGTGGCCCCGTGTCTACCAAAGACACCAACGGCCACCGTCGTGGCAAAACGGTCCCAAACAGGGACAAGGTACCATAAAAACAAAAACGAGCACACAAGGTTATGTCTGCCTACCGGGCCAGGGTATGCACGCCCATAACCTTCCCTCGCGGGAGGCACCATTAGAGCCACAACAAAGGACCGAATCAAGACCTTCCCATTAGGTAAATGAGGTTGCACTGAATTAGAAACCTGATTCAGTGGCACCATGATGTGATCAACATCATATTCAAGTTGAACTTAATCAATTTTAACTTTGATAAAAACTTTTTATCAATAACATGATATAAAAAAATTTCATGCAACTACTCGTCATGCAAAGCAAACAACTCATGTTCATGGATCAAACTTAACCACATAATTATCTTGCAACACTAAAGATCAAAACTCTCTGGTTATAACTCATTTTTATCATCAAGCAATATTTTTATTAGTTCTTTATTTAAATGAAAATATCACTTAGTAAGAATTACTACCATTAATTTCCATAGCAATATGCATAGTGCAAAATCTTACTCTACTTAACCAAACAAGTTCATGCAATCAACCAGTAACTATAACAAGCATATCTAGCAGAATAAAGTAACTAGTAATTTACCAAAATTATTTATCAAATGTTAAATGCAAACAAGAACTCATATTCAAGTAGAAAATCATAGATATTGAAATAACACCATCCAAATGCTGGTGTGGCTTGCCTTAGTGTAGAGGAGGATCACACCCCTCTTGGTTTGCTTCAAGACAAGTTTCTCCTTCTGAAAATAATTTAAAACCACAAAAATAATTGTCAAAACACATTCTGAAAATCACCAGAAATTCTAGGCAGCAAGGTAAAATCCACCTTTTGGTGTGCTGCTAGAGCTTTCTGTAACAAAGACAATGCAAAAAGAATCAATTCATTTGGACTTATGGTTTAGAAATGGTGGCTGGTCAAAGTTTAGTCAAATTTCTGAATTAAATTTGAATTAAACTGAAAACCAGGGGGAGTGATGTCGAAGGCGTAAAGCGGGAGTGCGCCTCCACTCGTACCGCTTCGGGCGTGAGTGGTGAGACTGACACTGGGCCCCTCCCGTTAGGAGAGAGAGGGGGGGATCGAGATCAGAAGGCGGGCGGCGCTTCGCCGGAGCTTATGCCGGCAACGAGGGGGTTTGGGGCTAGGCTAGAGGGATAGGATTGAAGCGGGGCTCGTGGCGCACCTGCCCGTACCCGTGGCTTGGCGAGAGATGGACGGAGCTGCTCGCAGTTGAGCTCGCAAGCTTCGGTGGTGGACGGGGTTCGCCGGAGAGGTTGAAGACGGTGGCTAGGGGCGGCTCCGAGGGCTTGGCAGCGTCCAGGCAGCACCAACGGACCACCAAGGCCCTGCCCAAGCAGCTGCTTGAGCTCGAGAGGCCCTGGAGAGCGGCAGCTGGCCTGCGGGGATCGCCGGAGTCCTCGGGTCGGGGCGACGGCCAGAGGCTTGCTGGACCGAGCTGCGATCATTCTACGTGTTCGTGGGGGTTGTGTGGAGTGTGGCTTGGCCAGGATTCAAGGCGGGGTCGCTTTATATAGCCGGAGCAAGAGGGGGGGACGTGTCGCCGCCGAAGCACTCTGGACACGCGGTGAACGTCGACGAGAAGCTCCAACGTGAGGGGGCAAACGCTCAGCGTCAACGCAGGAGCTTGCCCACGCTCGTGGACGAGCACAGGAGGCGGTTGGGGAAGTGGACAAGTGCACGCGCGCACTGTGGCGTTTTAGACGCGACGCGCCCGTGCTTGCTGCAGAGGCTTCGGCGTCGGCGAGCGCCAGGGAACGGTCAAGGGTGATGGGTCGAGGCTTGTGGCGCGGTACGGCAGTCGGCGGCGAGCGCTGGAACGAGCACACGCGAAACAGTGGGCAAGGCGACAGCCAAAGCGCGTCGAGACGCTGCCAGGCGCCGTGTCCCCGCACGGTCACCAAGCTGGCATGGTCAAAACGATGCCCAGGAGCGGCCAAATCTTGTCTATGCACTCGACCGTGCAGTGTTACGTCTAGGAGAGGTGATGGATCATACCCAGGCCGACCAGACTTGACTCTACCAAGCTAGCAAGTTTCTGATCAGAAACTTGGTCGCCAAGTTTGGCCACCTTCTAGAAGGCCATTAGGGCTGATCTCCTGGGGTTTAGGGTTTCTTAGGAAGGTGTTTAAGCTCAAGAAACCTCAAGGCCAAAAGCTCAAGGAAAAATGCACTTGCTGTACAAAGTGCATTTCTGGACCAGAAGTGAAAAGATTTTCTACAGCAAAAATATTACAAAAAGTGATGCAGTATTTTTGCATGGGAAGGTGTGCCAGGGTTCTAAGAATATTCATGATTTATCTCAGATTTTTCTAAGCAAGAAAAATTGAGGTTGCTTTGGAGCACAAGTTTCTGAAGTGAGTTTCAGACAGAAAAATGAATATTTTTCTTTTAGGAAAAATATTCATTTGATTATTTATGGAATTTTTTGGAAGAATAAGGTAGATAGGTCACTTGGGTGAAAGTCAAGGATATGCCCAAGTGACAAGTCCATTTGAAATGATTCAAAATCCAAATCAAATCAGGGCAAAAACCACGGTGAAAACCAAGTCCGGAAAAAGAGAGAAGGCAAGTCCGGAAAAAGAGAGAAGGCAAAATCCAGGCTGTCACACTCTCTATCATGAAGATCATGGTGCTACTTTGAAGCACAAGTGTGAAAAAAGGATAGTAGCATTGTCCCTTTTATTTCTTTTATTTCTTTTTTTATTTGGCCTTTCTTTTTTTTTCTTTTTTTATTTGGCCTTTTTTATATATTTGGCCTTTTTTTCGGGACAATGCTCTATTAATGATGATCATCACACTTCTATTTATTTACAACTCAAGGATTACAAATTGATACTAGAACAAAGTATGACTCTATATGAATGCCTCCGGCGGTGTACCGGGATGGGCAATGAATCAAGAGTGACATGTATGAAAAATTATGAATGGTGGCTTTGCCACAAATACGATATCAACTACATGATCATGCAAAGCAATATGACAATGATGAAGTGTGTCATAATAAGTGGAACGGTGGAAAGTTGCATGGCAATATATCTCGGAATGGCTATGGAAATGCCATGATAGGTAGATATGGTGGCTATTTTGAGGAAGATATAAGGAGGCTTATGAGTGATAGATCGTATCATATCACGGGGTTTGGATGCACCGGTGAAGTTTGCACCAACTCTCGAGGTGAGATAGGGCAATGCACGGTACCGAAGAGGCTAGCAATGATGGAAGGGTGAGAGTGCGTATAATCCATGGACTCAACATTAGTCATAATGAACTCACATACTTATTGCAAAAATCTACAAGTCATCGAAACCAAGCACTATGCGCATGCTCCTCGGGGGATAGATTGGTAGGACAAGACCATCGCTCGTCCCCGACCGCCACTCATAAGGAAGGCAATCAAAGAAACACCTCATGCTTCAAATTTGTCACACAACGTTTACCATACGTGCATGCTACGGGACTTGCAAACCTCAACACAAATATTTCTCAATTTCACAATTACTCAACTAGCAGGACTCTAATATTACCATATTCATATCTCAAAACAATTATCAAGTATCAAACTTCTCATAGTATTCAATGCACTCTATATGGAAGTTTTTATTATACCCATCTTGGATGCCCATCATATCAGGAATAATTTTATAACCAAAGCAAATTACCATGCTGTTCTAAAAGACTCTCAAAATAATATAAGTGAAGCATGAGAGTTCATCTATTTCTTCAAAATAAAACCACCGTTGTGCTCTAAAAAGATATAAGTGAAGCACTAGATCAAATGACAAACTACTCCGAAAGATATAAGTGAAGATCAATGAGTAGTCGAATAATTATGTACTATGTGAAGACTCTCTAACATTTAAGAATTTCAGATCTTGGTATTTTATTCAAACAGCAAGCAAAACAAAAGAAAATAAAATGACGCTCCAAGCAAAACACATATCATGTGGTGAATAAAAATATAGCTCCAAGTAAAGTTACCGATGAACGAAGACGAAAGAGGGGATGCCATACGGGGCATCCCCAAGCTTAGGCTCTTGGTTGTCCTTGAATATTACCTCGGGGTGCCTTGGGCATCCCCAAGCTTAGGCTCTTGCTACTCCTTATTCCATAGTCCATCGAATCTTTACCCAAAACTTGAAAACTTCACAACACAAAACTCAACAGAAAACTCGTAAGCTCCATTAGTAGAAGGAAATAAATCACCACTTTTGGTACTGTTGTGAACTCATTTTAAATTCATATTGGTGTAATATGTACTGTATTCCAACTTCTCTATGGTTCATACCCTCCAATACTACTCATAGATTCATCAAAATAAGCAAACAACACATAGAAAACCGAATCTGTCAAAAACAGAACAGTCTGTAGTAATCTGTATCAATCGAATACTTCTGTAACTCCAAAAAATCTGAAATAAATTGGTGGACCTGAGAAATTTGTCTATCCATCATATTCATAAGGAATCAACCTAAAATTACTCTCCAGTAAAAAATGGCAGCTAATCTCGTGAGCGCAAAAGTTTCTGTTTTTTACAGCAAGATCGCAAAGACTTCACCCAAGTCTTCCCAAAGGTTCTACTTGGCAGAAACACTAATTAAAACATAAAACCACATATAAACAGATGATAGATTAATTATTTATTACTAAGCAGTAGAAAAAATCAAAGAACTAAAATAAAATTGGGTTGCCTCCCAACAAGCGCTAACGTTTAACGCCCCTAGCTATGCATGATGATTTCAATGATGCTCACATAAAAGATAAGAATTTAAACATAAAGAGAGCATCATGAAGAATATGACTAGCACATTTAAGTATAACCCACTTCCTATGCATAGGGATTTTGTGAACAAAGAACTTACGGGAACAATAATCAACTAGCATAGGAAGGCAAAACAAGCATAACTTCAAAACTTTAAACACATAGAGAGGAAACTTGATATTATTGCAATTCCTACAAGCATATGTTCCTCCCTCATAATAATTTTCAGTAGCATCATGAATGAATTCAACAATATAACCATCATATAAAGCATTCTTTTCATGATCTACAAGCACAGAAAATTTACTACTCTCCACATAAGCAAAATTCTTCTCATTCGGAATAGTCGTGGGAGCAAACTCAACAAAATAACTATCATGTGAGGCATAATCCAATTGAAAATTAAAATCAAGATGACAAGTTTCATGGTTATCATTAATATTTATAGCATACATGTCATCACAATAATCATCATAGATGGCAACTTTGTTCTCATAATCAATTGGAACCTCTTCCGAAATAGTGGAATCATCACTAAATAAAGTCATGACCTCTCCAAATCCACTTTCATAATTATCACAATAAGATTCAAAATCCTCTGAAATAGTGGGATCATTACTTCCTAAAGTTGACACTCTTCCAAACCCACTTTCATCAATATAATCATCATAAATAGGAGGCATGCTATCATCATAATAAATTTGCTCATCAAAACTTGGGGGACAAAAATTATCATCTTCGTCAAACATAGCATCGCCAAGCTTCTGGCTTTGCATATCATTAGCATCATGGATATTCAAAGAATTCATACTAACAACATTGCAATCATGCTCATCATTCAAATATTTTATGCCAAACATTCTATGTAATTCTTCTTCTAGTACTTCAGCACAATTTTCCTTCCCATCATTTTCACGAAAGACATTAAAAAGATGAAGCATATGAGGCACCCTTAATTCCATTTTTTTGTAGTTTTCTTTTATAGACTAAACTAGTGATAAAACAAGAAACAAAAAGATTTGATTGCAAGATCTAAAGATATACCTTCAAGCACTCACCTCCCCGGCAACGGCGCCAGAAACTGCTTGATGTCTACTACACAACCTTCTTCTTGTAGACGTTGTTGGGCCTCCAAGTGCAGAGGTTTGTAGGACAGTAGCAAATTTCCCTCAAGTGGATGACCTAAGGTTTATCAATCCGTGGGAGGCGTAGGATGAAGATGGTCTCTCTCAAACAACCCTGCAACCAAATAACAAAGAGTCTCTTGTGTCCCCAACACACTCAATACAATGGTAAATTGTATAGGTGCACTAGTTCGGCGAAGAGATGGTGATACAAGTGCAATATGGATAGTAGATATAGGTTTTTGTAATATGAAAATATAAAAACAGCAAGGTAACAAGTAATAAAAGTGAGCGTAAACGGTATTGCAATGCATTGCAACAAGGCCTAGGGTTCATACTTTCACTAGTGCAAGTTCTCTCAACAATAATAACATAATTGGATCATATTACTATCCTTGAACATGCAACAAAGAGTCACTCGAAAGTCACTAATAGCAGAGAACAAAAGAAGAGATTATTGTAGGGTACGAAACCACCTCAAAGTTATTCTTTCTGATCGATCTATGCAAGAGTCCGTAGTAAAATAACATGAAGTTATTCTTTCCGTTCGATCTATCCTAGAGTTAGTACTAGAATAACACCTTAAGACACAAATCAACCAAAACCCTAATGTCACCTAGATAATCCAATGTCACCTCAAGTATCCATGGGTATGATTATACGATATGCATCAACCAATCTCAGATTCGTCTATTCAACCAACACAAAGAACTTCAAAGAGTGCCCCAAAGTTTCTACCGGAGAGTCAAGACGAAAACGTGTGCCAACCCCTATGCATAGATTCCCAAGGTCACGGAACCCGCAAGTTGATCACCAAAACATACATCAAGTGAATCAATAGAATACACCATTGTCACCACTGGTATCCCACACAAGACATACATCAAGTGTTCTCAAATCCTTAAAGACTCAATCCGATAAGATAACTTCAAAGGGAAAACTCAATCCACTACAAGAGAGTAGAGGGGTAGAAACATCATAAGATCCAACTATAATAGCAAAGCTTGCGATACATCAAGATCGTGCCGAATCAAGAACACGAGAGAGAGAGAGAGAGATCAAACACATAGCTATTGGTACATACCCTCAGCCCCGAGGGTGAACTACTCCCTCCTCGTCATGGAGAGCGCCGGGATGATGAAGATGGCCACCGGTGATGGATCCCCCCTCCGGCAGGGTGCCGGAACAGGTCTAGATTGGTTTTGGGTGGCTACAAAGGCTTGCGGCAGCGGAACTCCCGATCTAGGTTATGTTCTGGAAGTTTGGGTATATATAAGAGTTGTTGGCGTCGGGAACAAGTCAAGGGGGTCCCCGAGGCGGCCACGAGGTAGGGGAGCGCGTCCCCCACCCTCGTGGGTGCCTCGGGACTCTTTTGGCCCATCTCTGATGCTCTGTGGGCTTCTTCTGGTCCAAAAATAATCTCCGTGAAATTTCAGGTCAATTGGACTCCGTTTGGTTTTCCTTTTCTACGATACTCAAAAACAAGGAAAAAACAGAAACTGGCACTGGGCTCTAGGTTAATAGGTTAGTCCCAAAAATCATATAAAATAGCATATAAATGCATATAAAACATCCTAGATGGATAATATAATAGCATCGAACAATCAAGAATTATAGATACGTTGGAGACGTATCAATCATCTACGCATAGACCTGGCTCGGATGCCAGTGTTGGGAAACGTAGAATGCAATTTCAAAAAAATTCCTACACTCATGCAAGATCTATCTAGGAGATGCATAGCAACAAGAGGGGGAGAGTGTGTCCACGTACCCTCGTAGACCGAAAGCAGAAGCGTTTGTTAACGCGGTTGATGTAGTCGAACTTCTTCTCGTTCCGATCGGTCAAGCACCGAACGTACAACACCTCCGAGTTCTGCACACGTTCAGCTCAATGACGTCCCTCGAACTCTTGATGCAGCAAAGTGTCGAGGGAGATGAGTTCCGTCAGCACGATGGCGTGGTGACGGTGATGGTGAAGTGATCCGCACAGGGCTTCGCCTAAGCACTACGAGTATATGACCGAAGGCGTAAACTATGGAGGGGGGCGCCGCACACGGCTAACAATTGTTGGTGTGTGTTCTAGGCGCCCCCTCCCCATGTATATATAGGTGGGAGGGGGAGGGGAGCTGCCATGGGGCGCCCCAAGTAGGAGGAATCCTACTTGGGGGCCTAGTTCAATCCCCCCCCCCCCGCCTTTCCTTTTACTAGAGGGGAAAGAAGGAAGAGAGAGAGGAAAGGAAGGGGGAGGCCGACTCCCCCCTTTCCTTCTCCCACTCGGCCGGCGGCCTAGGAGGGGTGCGCCTGCCCCTTATGGGCTGGTGTGCCCCTTCTCCTTTGGCCCATGTGGCCCATTAACCTCCCGGGGGTTCCGGTAACCCCTCCAGTAGTCGGATATGTACCCGGTACCCTTCGAAACACTTCTGGTGTCTGAATAGTATCATCCTATATATCAATATTTACCTCTCGACCATTTCGAGACTCCTCGCTATGTCTGTGACCTCATCCGAGACTCCGAACAACATTCGGTCACCAAATCACATAACCCATATGATAACTACTTGATAGTTTAGTGCACCATGCTTAACGGCTTAGAATCGGGACTTCAAAGGCGTTTTGAACGTCATGGACCATATGAGATGTTCCAGGAGTTGAAGTTCATATTTCAAGAAAATACCCGAGTTGAGAGATATGAAGTCTCCAACAAGTTCTATAGCTAAAAGATGGAGGAGAATAGCTCAAGCAGTGAGCATGTGCTCAGATTGTCTGGGTACTACAATCGCTTGAATCAAGTGGGAGTTAATCTTCCAGATAAGATAGTGATTGACAGAGTTCTCTAGTCACCATCACCAAGTTAGTAGAACTTTATGATGAACTATAGTATGCAAGGGATGACGAAAACGATTCCCGAGCTCTTCGTGATGCTGAAATCGACGAGGGTAGAAATCAAGAAAGAACATCAAGTGTTGATGATTGACACGATCACTAGTTTCAAGAAAAGGGCAAAGGGAAAGAAAGGGAACTTCATGTAGAATGACAAGCAAGTTGTCACTCCCATGAAGAAGCCCAAAGCTAGACTAAAGCCTGAAACTGAGTGCTTCAACTGCAAAGGAAATGGTCACTGGAAGCGGAAATACCCTGAATATTTGGTGGATAAGTAGGATGGCAAAGTGAACAAGGGTATATTTGATATACAGGTTATTGATGTGTACCTTACTAGTGTTTATAGTAACCCCTGGGTATTTGATACTTGTTCGGTTGCTAAAAAATTAGTAACTCGAAATAGGAGTTACAGAATAAACAGAGACTAGTTGAGGGTGAAGTGATGATGTGTGTTGGAAGTGGTTCCAAGATTGATATAATCATCATCGCACACTCCCTATACTTTCGGGATTAGTGTTAAACCTAAATAAATGTTATTTGGCGTTTGCGTTGAGCATGAATATGATTTGATCATGTATATTGCTATACGGTTATTCATTTAAAGTCAGAGAATAATTGTTGTTCTGTTTACATGAATAAAACCTTCGATGGTCATACACCCAACAAAAATAGTTTGTTGGATCTCGATCGTAGTGATACACACATTCATAATATTGATGCCAAAAAGATGCAAAGTTGATAACAATAGTGCAACTTATTTGTGGCACTTCCGTTTGGGTCATATCGGTGTAAAGCGCATGAAGAAACTCCATTAAGATGGACTTTTGGAAGCACTTCCGTTTGATGCTTGCGAACCGTGCCTTTTGGGCAAGATGACTAAAACTCCGTTCTCCAGAACAATGGAACGAGCTACTGACTTGATGGAAATAATACATACCGATGTATGCGGTCCAATGAGTGTTGATGCTCGTGGTAGGTATCATTATTTTCTGACCTTCACAGATGATTTGAGAAGATATGAGTATATCTACTTAATGAAACACAAGTCTGAAACATTTGAAACGTTCAAAGAATTTCAGAGTGAAGTGAAGAATCTTCGTAACAAGAAAATTAAGTTTCTACGATCTGATCACAGAGGCGAATATTTGAGTTACGAGTTTGGTCTTCAATTAAAACAACGTGGAAGAGTTTCACAAACTCATGCCACCTGGAACACCACAGCATAATGGTGTAACCGTACTTTATTGGATATAGTGCAATCTATGATGTCTCTTACCGATTTGCCACTATCGTTTTGGGGTTATGCATTAGAGACAGCTGCATTCACGTTAAATAGGGCACCGTCAAAATCCGTTGAGGCGACACAACATGAACTATGGTTTAGCAAGAAACCTAAGCTGTCGTTTCTTCAAGTTTGGGATTGCAATGCTTATGTGAAAAAGGTTTCATCCTGATAAGCTCAAACCCAAATCGGAGAAGTGCGTCTTCATAGGATACCCAAAATGTTGGGTACACCTTCTATCACAGATCCGAAGGCAAGATCTTTGTTGCTAAGAATGGATCCTTTCTAGAGAAGGAGTTTCTCTCGAAAGAAGTGAGTGGGAGGAAAGTAAAACTTGATAAGGTAATTGTACCTTCTCCCGAATTGGAAAGTAGTTCATCACAGAAATCAGTTCCAGTGATGCTTACACCAATTAGTCAGGAAGTTAATGATGATGATCATGAAGCTTCGGATCAAGTTACTACCGAACCTCGTAGGTTAACCAGAGTACGTTCCGCACCAGAGTGGTATGGTAATCCTATTCTGGAGTTCATGTTACTTGACCATGACGAACCTACGAACTATGAGGAAGCGATGATGAGCCCAGATTCCGCAAAATGGCTTGAGGCCATGAAATCTGAGATGGGATCCATGTATGAGAACAAAGTATGGACTTTGATTGACTTGCCCGATGATCGGCGAGCCATTGAGATTAAATGGATCTTCAAGAGGAAGACGGACGCTGATAGTAGTGTTACTATCTACAAAGCTAGAATTGTCGCAAAAGGTTTTCGACAAGTTCAAGGTGTTGACTACAATGAGAGTTGCTCACTCGTATCTATGCTTAAGTCTGTCCGAATCATGTTAACAATTGCCGCATATTATGAAATCTGGCAAATGGATAAACAAAACTGCATTCCTTAATGGATTTATTAAAGAAGAGTTGTATATGATGCAACCAGAAGGTTTTGTCAATCCTAAAGGTGCTAACAAAATATGCAAGCTCCAGCGATCCATCTATGGACTGGTGCAAGCATCTCGGAGTTGGAATATACGCTTTGATAAGTTGATCAAAGCATATAGTTTTATACAGACTTGCGGTGAAGCCTGTATTTACAAGATAGTGAGTGGGAGCACTACATCATTTCTGATAAGTATATGTGAATGACATATTGTTGATCGGAAATAATGTAGATTTATTCTGCAAAGCATAAAGGAGTGTTTGAAAGGAGTTTTTCAAAGAAAGACCTCGGTGAAGCTGCTTACATATTGAGCATCAAGATCTATAGAGATAGATCAAGACGCTTGATAAGTTTTTTCAATGAGTACATACCTTGACAAAAAATTTGAAGTAGTTTAAAATGGAACAGTCAAAGAAAGAGTTCTTGCCTGTGTTACAAGGTGTGAAATTGAGTAACACTCAAAGCCCGACCACGGCAGAAGATAGAAAGAGAATGAAAGTCATTCCCTATGCCTCAGCCATAGGTTCTATAAAGTATGCCATGCTGTGTACCAGATCTATTGTATACCCTACACTGAGTTTAGCAAGGGAGTACAATAGTGATCTAGGAGTAGATCACTGGACAGCGGTCAAAATTATCCTTAGTGGAATAAGGATATGTTTCTCGATTATGGAGGTGACAAAAGGTTCGTCGTAAAGAGTTACGTCGCACAAGCTTTGACACTGATCCAGATGACTCTAAGTCTCGGTCTGAATACATACTGAAAGTGGGAGCAATTAGCTAGAGTAGCTCCGTGCAGAGCATTGTTGACATAGAAATTTGCAAAATACATACGGATCTGAATGTGGCAGACCCATTGACTAAATTTCTCTCACAAGCAAAACATGATCACACCTTAGTACTCTTTGGGTGTTAATCACATAGCGATGTGAACTAGATTACTAACTCTAGTAAACCCTTTGAGTGTTGGTCACATAGCGATGTGAACTATGGGTGTTAATCACATGGTGATGTGAACTATTGTTGTTAAATCACATGGCGATGTGAGCTAGATTATTGACTCTAGTGCAAGTGGGAGACTGAAGGAAATATGCCCTAGAGGCAATAATAAAGTTATTATTTATTTCCTTATTTCATGATAAATGTTTATTATTCATGCTAGAATTGTATTAACCGGAAACATAATACATGTGTGAATACATAGACAAACATAGTGTCGCTAGTATGCCTCTACTTGACTAGCTCGTTAATCGAAGATGGTTCAGTTTCCTAGCCATGGACATGAGTTGTCATTTGATTAACGGGATCACATCATTAGGAGAATGATGTGATTGACTTGACCCATTCCGTTAGCTTAGCACTTGATCGTTTAGTATTCTGCTATTGCTTTCTTCATGACTTATACATGTTCCTATGACTATGAGATTATGCAACTTCCATTTACCGGAGGAACACTTTGTGTGCTACCAAATGTCACAACGTAACTGGGTGATTATAAAGGTGCTCTACAGGTGTCTCTGAAGGTACTTGTTGGGTTGGCGTATTTCGAGATTAGGATTTGTCACTCCGATTGTCGGAGAGGTATCTCTGGGCCCACTCGGTAATGCACATCACTATAAGCCTTGCAAGCATAGCAACTAATAAGTTAGTTGCAGGATGATGTATTACGGAACGAGTAAAGAGACTTGCCGGTAACGAGATTGAACTAGGTATTGAGATACCGACGATCGAATCTCGGGCAAGTAACATACCGATGACAAAGGGAACAACGTATGTTGTTATGCGGTTTGACCGATAAAGATCTTCATAGAATATGTGGGAGCCAATTATGAGCATCCAGGTTCCGCTATTGGTTATTGACCGGAGACGTGTCTCGGTCATGTCTACATAGTTCTCGAACCCGTAGGGTCCGCACGCTTAAAGTTAGATGACGGTTATATTATGAGTTTATGTGTTTTGATGTACCGAAGGAGTTCGGAGTCCCGTATGAGATCGGGGACATGACGAGGAGTCTTGAAATGGCCGAGACATAAAGATCGATATATTGGACGACTATATTCGGACTTCGGAAAGGTTTCGAGTGATTCGGGTATTTATCGGAGTACCGGAGAGTTACGGGAATTCGCCGGGGAGAAGTATTGGGCCATACGGGAATAGAGGAGAGAGGCCAAAAGGAAGGAGGCGCGCACCCCCCTCTGGTCCGAATTGGACAAGGGGTGCAGCCCCCTTTTCCTTCTCCCTCTCCCCCTCTTTCCTTCTCTCCTACTCCAACAAGGAAAGGAGGAGTCCTACTCCCGGTGGGAGTAGGACTCCCCCCTTGGCGCGCCCTCCTCCTTGGCCGGCCGCCTCCCCCTTGCTCCTTTATATACGGGGACAGGGGGCACCCCATAGACACAACAATTGATCCCTTGGATCTCTTAGCCATGTGCAGTGCCCCCTCCACCATAATCCACCTCGATAATATCGTAGCGGTGCTTAGGCGAAGCCCTGCGTCGGTAGAACATCATCATCGTCACCACGCCGTCGTGCTGACGGAACTCTCCCTCAAAGCTCGGCTGGATCGGAGTTCGAGGGACGTCATCTAGCTGAACATGTGCTGAACTCGGAGGTGCCGTACATTCGGTACTTGGATCGGTCGGATCATGAAGACGTACGACTACATCAACCACGTTGTGCTAACGCTTCCGCTTTCGGTCTACGAGGGTACGTGGACACACTCTCCCCTCTCGTTGCTATGCATCACCATGATCTTGCGTGTGCGTAGGAAATTTTTTGAAATTACTACGTTCCCCAACATGGAGTTATTTTGACTTCCCCACGAGGTGACAAATTTTGTTATGTGTTAATGCTGACCGGGGTACCCAGACTTGCCTGCCTGCGGCCCACGACGTGGCTCCATCGGCGGCCTGGTACGGCCCATCTTCAGCATCAACAACACAAGGCCCTCGCGAGGGGCCAAGCCTCGTGAGGCGGACGACGCCAAGACCTCCAGAGGGAGCGGCTTCCCTAGGCCGGCTCCTGAGGAGCAGAGATTCCTATGCAGGCACTCACCGAGGTTCAGATGATGCAAGCCATGACGACCAAGGCCAGGCGGGCGCCAACGGGTGTAGCACAACAAGTTTCCTCTTTGGTTCCAAGGAGGCAAGTGCGGGTGCGGAGTCCCGAGGAATCAGCCAAAGGTTTCCATTTCTATGCTACAAGACCAAGACCGCCAGGACGGCAGGATGGAGGTCATCACCGAGCCCACCACGGCATCACGGCCAGAAGCTTTGCTGGCAAAGACCACCTTTCGTCAAGATAGGATGTACTATTTGTCTTCCTTCAAATTTGGCCGTTGTGGGATCCCTTCCCGCCTTCATTTTGGGGGAACAGGACCAAGGCCACTATAAATATAGCTTAGCCACCACCATAGAAGGGGACGGATGAATCAGACCATCCGAACCCTCACCAGCTCACACCTACACAAGAACACACCTCTTGAGGTTGTTCTTCCTCTGTACTAGTTCATCCTCAGCCCACCTCGAGGCCAATCCACCACAAAGAAGGAGTAGGGTATTACACCGCAAGGTGGCCCGAACCTGGGTAAACTGTTGTGTCCTTTCCTTTCCAGTTTGTTCAGCTAGGCCGTGAGATCGACGAGTTGGCAGACTGGGGAGATTGAGTTCTTCGCACACACCCCAGAGTTCGAATCTTTGTTGGGCCTACGGAGCCCCGAATCCGACATGATGTTTCCCTGTACTAACAATGCAGCTGAATATGAGGCCTTCCTTCATGGCGTAAAGGTGGCTAAAGAGATGAATTTAAGCCGGGTCAGGTGCTTTGGCGACTCAGATTTGGTGGCTCAACAGGTCTCTAGCACTTGGGATTCTAAAGACCCACTCATGGCGGCTTATCGCCGGGGGGTTGATAATATCGCTAGACACTTCAAAGGTTATCAGGTGGAGCATCTGGATCGAAGGAAGAACGAGGCAGCTGATGCTTTGAGCCGGCTGGGGTTGCAGCGTAAGCCAGTACCCCCTAATGTTTTTTCTTGACGTATTGCATAATCCTTCAGTTAAGTTGCCTTTCGAAGAAGATCTTGATATCCCTGACCTGGAGGCACAGTTGGTGGCGGCTCCCCAGGCCATCCCTGATTGGACAGTTCCCTATTTGGCTTATATGACCCGGGGAGAGTTCTCTGAGGATGAAACTTTGGCCAGGCAAATAACCCGGCGGTCTAAGTCTATGACTATTGTCATTGGCGAGTTACACTGATGCAGTGTCACAGGTTTGTTCCAACGTCGTGTTTCTCCTGAAGAGGGCCGTGAGATTCTAAGGGAGATTCATGCCGGTGCTAAATCTCTTGTGGCTAAAGCTTCTCGTCATGGGTTTTATTGGTTGACGGCTCATGCTAATGCAGAAAGATTTGGCTAGCAAGTGTGATGGCTGTCAGAAAATTTCTAGACGAGCTCATGTGCCGGCTCAAGAATTTAGGATGATTCCAATTACTTGGCCATTTGTAGTCTAGGGGCTGGATATGGTTGGACCTTTCAAGAGGTATCAGGACAAAAAGACCCACCTCTTGGTGGCGGTTGACAAATTTACCAAGTGGGTTGAGGCAGAGCCGGTTAGTAAGTGTGATGCAGCAACGGCGGTTCAATTCATTAAGAAGGTGATCTTCCGTTTTGGCTACCCTCACAGTATCATAACTGATAATGGTACTAATCTGTCTAAGGGTGCTATGAAAGAGTTCTGTCAGCGGGAGCATATTCATCTTGACGTATCATCAGTGGCTCATCCACAGTCTAATGGTCAAGCTGAGAGGGCCAATCAGGAAATCTTGAAAGGTATAAAGCCTCGCCTTATGGTTCCATTGCAGCGAACACCGAGTTGTTGGGTTGAGGAGTTACACTACAAAAAAAAGACACATCCGTGACATTTTGGGCCGAACGAATTTTTTTTTCTGCCATACTTATGACACTTCTATGACGATAATTGTGACAAAACCCGGTATCATCATAGATGTAGTGGGCTCCTACTTCTATGACAAAAAATCATGACAGAAAATGGGCTTTTCGTCCTGGGCGGGCCGGAGACGCAGCTGCATGACATTCTTTGGGCCGTCCATGACGGAAAAAACCATGGTAGAAGCGAGGGCGAGGAAAATTTCAGCGAGTTCCCGGTTACGGTTGGTGGTCGGGGGCCGAGCGATGCGCGTTTCTCTCGTACACATACGAGCGTGTGTGCGAGGCGTTGGGCTCTAACTGAACCCGAGCGAGGCGTCGCCTAACTGAACCCGATCGATTGCACTGCAGGCTACGCGTTACTAAACCCGAGCGATCGAGCGGTTCCTTCGCTACTGCTGCTAACTGAAGCCGATCGATGCTGCCGCTGGATGAACAGTGAGCGCTGCAGGAGGGTTTGGATGAACAGTGAGCATTACGGGGGGGCTTTGGATGAACAGTGAGCGGTGGGGGTGGATGAACAGGACCCCGGGACGTTGCCTCTGGATGAACAGGACCCTGATCGATCGAGCCGGTTGGGGCTAGATGAACAGGACCCCATGGAGGGCTGGATGAACAGGACGACCCCATGGAGGGCTGGATGAACAGTAGACGGTGGAGGGGTGGATGAACAGTAGCCTGTGGAGGGGTGGTTGAACATGAGCCCATGGAGAGGGGTGGTTGAACAGTAGCCGGTGGAGTAGCGCGCGGTGGAGGCTGGATGAACAGGAGCCCGTGGATGAACAGTCGCAGGTGGAGGCTGGAGGAGGTCGACGGTGGATGAACAGTAGCCCGTGGAGGCTGGAGGAGGTCGACGGTGGAGATGAACAGTAGCCCGTGGAGTCCCGTTTTGCGGTACGCCACACCCCTCCCGATGAACAGGACCCCCGTTTCGACCGTAGCGCTCCAACACAAGTCCGTTTCCTCCGTTTTGTGGTATGCCACACCCCTCCCGATCAACAGGACCCCGTTTCGACCGTAGGAGGTCCAACACAAGTCTGTTTCCTCCATTTTGCGGTACGCCAAACCCCTGCCGATGAACAGGATGCCGTTTCGAACGTGGCCGATCGAACACAAGGCTGTTTCCTCCGTTCTGCGGTACGCCAGGCCTCGTTTCCATCGCCTGTTCCATCCAAGCCGGTTGGCTCCCACGCGTTCCGTTGCCTCCCGATGAACACGACGCATTCCATTGCCTCCCGATGAACACGACGCATTCCGTTGCCTCAACATGAAAACGACGACGACGCAGTTTCTCCGTTCTGACCCAGCCATGTACACGAGCCCTGGCCGTACGTATGCGCGAGTAGGCGTTCGAGACCCCGCCCGTATGTACGTACGTGTCCGTATTTTCTTTCTTGCACCCTGGCCGTTGTATGTACGTGTACATGCTACGTGCGCACCTCTACTACGACACGTGCGCGCCTCTACTACGACACGTGCGCGCCTCTACATCGAACAATATATATCTACGTACACGTTCGCGACCAGAATGACAACGCTACGTACGCTTCGACCAGGTGGGTCCTGACTGCCAGGCACTTCCTTGCGTGCGAAGATGTAGCTGGTGGGTCCCAGCAGTCAGGGGCGAATGGTTTTTTTTTGCCCGGACGCACTTCCTTGAGTGCGAAGGTGTAGCTGGTGGGTCTCAGTAGTCAGGGGGAACGTTTTTTCGTGAAATATGGTGGCCCGTCCGGTGGGTCCCTACTGTCAGGTGGAGGAATAATTATTTTGCGCGTAATAAGGAGGCACTTCCTTGCGGCTGCCGTGGACCCAGCTCTCAGCCTCTCCACGTACAGTACTCTTCTGATGGAAGTCGGTCGTTGACCACATTGACCACGCCACGCCGAGAGCACCACGGCGGTAGACGACGGCGAGGCCTAGGAAGGGGACGACGCGGAGCCGGGGAAGGCGCGACAGTGGATGCCCACGCGGAGAGGAGTACGAGGGTTCACTGGTTCGGCTGTGGTGTGAGGCTGCCATCGCCGCAGAATAACAGGGGGTGTGGGTGAGTGGAGGGATGGCCTAGCCAGTGGTGGGAGTAGTATGGGAGCGGTGAGGCCTCCGCGGCAGCACAGCCGTCCACGGGAGGCAGGAGCAGGCGGCACGACCGGCGCTGCTTTGGGCGGCTGGAGCAAGAAGACGAGAGGTTGAAGAAGCACTATGGCCGTTGGATGGACATCATACGGTCACTGGAGTATTGACTAAGTTGACAAAGCCCTCCGTCCCCGTCAACTTAGTAGGCGCAAGTCAGCCACACAATATGGTGGGTCCCAGCTAGCAGGGGGTTTCATTTTTTTGGTAGGCACTTCCTTGCGTGCGAAGATATAGTTGGTGGGTCCGACCTGTCAGCGGGGGGGACATTTTTTTCGCGAAATACAGAGGCCCTTCCTGTGGGTCCTAGATGTTAGGTGGAGGAATCATTATTTTGCCCGTAATAAGGAGGCATTTCCTTGCGTGCGGCCATGGACCGAGCTGATAGCTCTCCATGTACAGTCCACTTCTGATGGATGTCGTTCATTGACCACGTTGACCAGGCTGCGCCGAGAGCACCAGGGCGGTGGACGACGGCGAGGCCTAGGAAGGGAACGACACGGAGCCAGGGAATACTCGGCAGTTGTTTCCCACGCGGAGGAGTACGAGGGTTTACTGGTTCGTCTGCCGTCCCCGGAGAATAACAGCAGGTGTGGGTGAGTAGAGGGATGGCTAGGCCAGCAATGGGAGTATGGTGGGGCCGTGAGGCCTGCGCGGCAGCATAGCCGGCCGCGGGAGGAGGGAGCAGGCAGTCCCGCCGGCGCTTGTTTGAGCGGCTGGAGCATGAAGAGCAGAGATTGAAGAAGCACGACAGCCGTTGGATGGACATCCAACAGTCACTGCTCTCGTGTGTTGACTAAGTTGACAGGGCGTTGCGTGTGCGTCAACCTTTTTTTTATGAAAGCATACGCGTCAACCTGTAGTAGGCGCACAAGTCAGCCTCAAATATGTGGAAAACAGCATACAACCCATCTGCAATTATTTCTAATAATGTACAGCCCATTTGCTAATTCTTAAGATTTTTTTAGAGCTCGTCTTCTTTTTGTTAGCATTACACCCCATATTGTGTCCACGGTTAAAAAGTATACAAAATTTGCATATTTTGGTGCGGTCAACTGTTTTTAATCCAGAAATATCGATTCACATTCAAACTATTTTGAAAAATAATTTATATAAATACAAAATCCAAATAATTGTCCACGCATAAAAATCAATGGAATTTAAAATCTTGTAATGAAAAAAATTGAAACTAATTCCCGGTTTGATGTGGTTTAAAAATGTACAGCCCATTTCTGGGCAAACCGAATGAAACTCTCCTCATCTTGAAAGATTTGCAGCCCAGCAGGGCCGATAAAACAAGTAGGCCTCGTTTGGGTATTTCTTTAAAAAAATAGAACTGGGCTAGCCATTTTCATCAAGAAAAAAACACAACTAGGCTCATGATGTGGTAAACATAAATAAAACCCTGGCTAGATGGGCCACAGCCCCCGCACAGCCCCGTTGTTACCCTGATCCATCGCTAAAACTAGTATAAATAATAACTGCTTGTTCCTCAAAAAACATGCGCGACCTGCTGGGTCCCTGGTGTCAGCCGCTCGTAGTGTAATTCTCTCGTTTATTGACTACGTTGACAATGGCGTGAGCCCCAGATGTCCAACCATTAGGAGGAACCATATTTTTGGGCTTGTAATATAGAGGCACTTGCTTGCGTACTGCCATGACGCTAGTGGGTCCCTACTGTCATCCTCTCCACGTACAATCATCTCCTTGTTCTTCTCGGTTGTTGACGATGTTGATAACACAAGAGGGCGGCGCACCGTGCACGGCGAGCGAATCAAGGCCGCAAGGCGGAGGACGACGGCGAGGCCTCGGACGGAACGAACAGGAGCTGTGGAAGATGCGCCGGTCCAGTCATAGGCGGAGGGGAGTACGAGGGTTGACTAGTTCGGGTGCGGGTGCGTGTTGGGGCTGACGTCGCTGGAGAATAACATGACGTGTGGGGGAATAGAGGGAAGGACTGGCCAACGTTGGAGGGTACATACGGTAGGGCGGCGGAGGCGCAGCCAGCCATGGGAGGCGGGAGCAGGCGGAGCCGACGGGGTGGTTTGGTTTGGGCGGCTAGAGGAAGAAGAAGACAAGAGATAGAAGATACACGACAGATGTTTGATGTCAATCCAATGGCTGGTAGGCAGAATCGTTTGTTGACTGGCTAGTAAGTCGACACCACCTTGGATAGGCTATTTCCTCGCGGGCCACAAATGTCAGAATCCAAATCTGCCACGGTCATGCAACCTTTCCTATGAAAATTTACAGCCCATTTGATGTGCTACTTCGAGATAAGTTTGTGGGTGCTGGTGGGGGCTAATCACTTGGCTTTTGTAATGCACAGTGAGCTCAAGCAGCCGGCGAGAGTGATGTTATTTCCCTTGGTTGGGATTTGTTACAATATTTCACTCTAAATTAAACGAATGGCAAGCCATTTGCCTTGTTTCAAAGAAAATATGACAATCACAGCCGAGTTGAAAAGGGAAGGAACATCTAACTCCAGCTTACAAACTGTACAAAAGCACGAGGGTTAATTGTTCATCAGGTTTACAAAAAAACCCAGGTTGAAAAGGGCAACAAATTCTAACTCCAGCACTGTTTTGGCAGTCACAGTCAAATGGATCGGTCAGGTCCATAGAATGAACATCCTGGGTCGTAAAATTTACTGGATTATGACCACAATATGTTGTAAATAGAAGCCCGGCACGTTCAGAAGCTCTTTTGCCCACCTGAAACTCCTTTTTTTGCTCTTCGACATACCCATCCGTCAAAACCATGCTGCTGATAAACTTAAGCCTGATGGACAATAGTAACCTCGCATTCAGCAGGAAGAATGTGACAAATCTAGTGTTTGCACGGTTGGCTACATATCGTTCTAGCGTTATTGTCTTCAATCGAATCTCATGAGAAGTGAGAAAATCCCGATGCTTACGAATCCACCGATTGGTTATAACTTTCTTACCCCGTCCTGTTGCCTAAATAGACATGAAGATTGAAAACAGTTAAGGTCTAAAAAAGAGTGTCGAAAGAGCAACAGCTGAACGGTTAATTCTAGTACACTATATGCGGGCTTCCAATGTGCGTGAAATTATCACCTTTATATACAACTTCTCCAGACATGGAAAGCATTGCAGCAAGCCAATAATCTTGTTCAGATCAAAACTATTCATTTGGATATATAAGATCTTGACAGAATCCAGCACCATTGATAGGCCATCCATGGAGAAACTCTTCATTGAGCATAGAACATAATATTAGTACAAAATGTGTACTCCAAGATGATATATAACTTATGCGCAGAAATTTAAAATGCAGCTTATGGTTACAAGTGTAGATGATAATATAAAGTACCTGAAGAACTGTGGAGCCAAACACCATATTGAAATGAGCACAGAGATCATGTATTACACCCAAGGTCTCCAGTTTAGGCGCAGAGAGGACGGTTATTTGCAACGGTGAATAACTAGAATCAAGGATCAACCTTTGAAGTGAAGGGGCATCTTGGATGATGAGCTGCCTTCCGTCAAAAGAAATTCCAATTCTTACAAGGTTAGGCGACTTTATTTGGAGACAACCGATTCTAACTGTGAAAACAAGCACCAAGCACTCCAGGGCAGGGCAACTGGAGTGGATGATGCTGTGCAATGAGGCCTCCGATATACGAACCCGCACAAGTGAAAGTTTCTTGAGAAATGGGAGTCGAAGGTTTAGTACCAGATTGTCTGGTAGGTAGCACAGCGCAAAGGTGGCGGTGTGGAGAGAGGAGGAAAACCGCGAGATGGACATCGGTGCTGAGGGCACAAGTTCATGGCGTTCGGTATGTGGTATGTGATTTCCAGGGGAATAGTAGAACTCAAGCAGCTGTAGTTCTGTGAATTCAGGGGATTTCAGCCAGGCGTCCACCGTGCAGGGCATGGTATGCTTGCTCAGGTAGCATGACGGGATGCAGAGGCTTTGAACGGAGCCCTGGTGGGAGGAGATGATGGCTCTGGGGATTTCAAAATCATTGAAGAGAGATAGCTGACGACAGTCGAGATTAAGGGGCACGGCGCGCCATAGAGGGCGCCACCGAATTGAGAGGACTTGGGTGCGGCAGCAATCCTTGGTGGGGAGAAGCGAGATGATCTCCCCAAGGACGGCGTCCGGGAGATCGCTGATGCGGTCCACCCGAGATTCTACGGGTTCCTGGGATCCGGTGGGGGCGCGGTCGCCGCTTCTCCCCGCGCTGTCGGGTGCGGGATCTACAACAGGCGTCGCCGCTGGCGGGAGCCTCATCTTCTTGGCGCTGGGGTCAGCCGACTCCATTTTCCTCGAGGGCGTCGCGTCGCGCTCACGGATTTGAGCAGAGTAACGAATGACGAGCCTAGTTGTAGTGCGAGTGAAGAAGAAGGGGAGCTGGGGTTTTCTATAGTAGTGAGGAAGAAGGGGAGCTGGGGTTTTCTGTAGGAGTGAGGTGAGGAATTTGGGGGTACGAGTGGAGTGAGCTGACGTGAGGTGGGTGGGAGCGAGGAGGAAGAAGAGCACCCAGGTTTTTTTGGGGGCGGTGTGCTGGGTGTGGGTAGCGCCTCTCATTCAGTAAAATATGGGCTTTTGAATTGATTTTACTATTTACTAGTGTGGATGGGCTATTTTTTCTTGGGCCCAGAGAAACAATTACTACTAGTACAGTGGAGACCCTCTACAGCAACCCAGAAAAGCAAATACTACTAGTACAGTGGATACAATACCGCTTCTAGCTCCTCCTAGGTCATTGAAACATCTCCCTCTATTGAATGCCATTATACTTTTGTTCATCGACATGCGGGCCATGCAGCGCGCGGGCGCAAATGCCATCCATTAAATTAGAAGGCAGTATGTAGGCGGAGAGTCACCCCGGTCGTAGCGCGGTAGTAACAAGCCATCGTATCACAAAACCCCACCTCCCCGTAGTCTAAGTTTGACGGACGAAGCAACCATCATTCCACTCTTCCCTGAATCCCCTTCTCCCTCACCGTCTTCAAGAAAGGCAACACTCGCATCTGCCACTGTTGTTCTCTCCCAACGAAGGGAAGGTAAGCGGATCCGTGATGTTGGTATATTTTTGTTCCGAGAAAAAAATGAACTTTTGCAAAGCAGTAACCAATCCTCACTCTCTTTTTTATTTCATTGTCATTGCGATTGTGTTTTCCTTTTAGTGGTCTCCTACTATTCATCAGTTTCATGATGGACCAAGGAGAACCAGGAAAAGATCTACCGATATTGGAGCAGACGCGGGAGGCTGATCCCCACGAGACAGAGAGCTCCAAGAAGATGGAGGCAGCCACCGAGCCGACCCCAGATACGCTCACGGCCACTACTGAGATGGTCAACGCCCCGTTTGAGGTTACAGCCCCCGTGGCACTGCAGGAGCAGTTTTCCCCCTTCGAGGATGTGTCCCCCCCCGCTGAGCTGCCCAAGGTGATTTTCTTCTTTGCCGATCTCGATTGTGGTTTTTCATCTAAGTATGTGGTGATAATAATGCAAAATTTTATTAGCTTCGATGCCATGCTATACATAGTGGTTTAAATAACTTGTGTTTCTTATACTGAAAAGTAATTCAGAATTTGTTTCTGTTTCAATTAGAGCCCTGATGCAGACAAGGATTGTGTGGTTGTACATGTCACTCGCTATGAGGCGGATGACCTGAATATACGCACTGGGAAAACAGAGTTCTTAGGCTGTTGGATCCTGGAAGCCATTTGCGGTTATACCAATGAAGAGTTGTATTCCAGCCTCACTGTTGTCAGGCGTGTTGTCCAGGGTGTACTGAAGCACAAGAAGTTCAAAGCTACTCCTTCGTTTGTGAGGCATACTGTTCTTGTCAAGCTTACGCAGGAAGATGACGTGGCATGCCTCCACAAACAAGTTTATCAGTGGCAAGGCCACAAGGTTGTCTTCATGAAGGTTCACAGGATTGAGCTGCTGCGGGACGTCCTCGATGATGTTCATGGCAAGGTCCGTCTTGTGTCCAGCCCAAATTAGATCGAGGCATGAAATAGTTGCCCCAGCTAGTGTTTAATAGTAGTTTGGATTGTGTCTAATTATCCGAACCTTGCCTGTTATCGACCCCTCTGGGGCTAGTACTCTGTTTGAATCCGTCTATGGGAACTGCTGCTACTTTTGTGTGCCCGTGAATCATGTGAGAACCATCATAATTGTTGCCGAAACAGATGCGTCCTCACTAGTTTTTTCATGAATATGGCATGGTAAGACATAAGTTGTCACGGTTTATCATACGAGCAGTGTGTGTTTTGATGAAATAGAGCACTCGTTCGAGAACTGTGCGCCGACGTATACATAAGTACTTGTAAACACTGTTGGTGCTACCCCACTTGTAAGCAGTTGTGCAAAACACGACACATTGGCTCAGCTCGCTTCAACACTAGGCTATCGACCAGCTAACAATCAACAATCTGCTGTCTGACATATAAGCAACTATGTATCTTGTTACAGTGGTTCATGCAGTTAACAGAGGCCACAATGTAAATTCCAAACGTTCACACGCTAGTCCAGCGCTCATGTGGAACACTCACATTAAACTCGTCTTCATAAAAAACTTGAAAAGCATAAGTTAAGCAATTTTATACATCTCAATGATTCATAGAACATAACAAACATATACTAGTTCACAGCAATAGACAAAGTTGTGAGAAGGTTTACAAATCAGGAAAAAACAAGCAAGGCTTCTCTGAGCAAAGGGCCTCCCGGCATGCTTAAATTTCCTGGAGTTCACTCTGGTTTTTTCTTGTTGCCACCATCCACGGTTAGGTTCTCTCATTCTAGAATAATCAATTATAATTGTGGTCTCAGCTGGAATGCTGAACTGAACCATGCAGTGTACTGACCAGGTGAAATTCTTGTGCATTCCACTAAATTTAAGCACCGCTATTTGCAGAAATAAGCAGACCCGCGCACCTGTCCAAAAAACCGCCATGCAGCCGTGCCAGCTAGTCCTCGGTCCATGGATGAACTGGTAGAAAGTGCATTCTGGACTAGGATGCAGTTGTTTTCGCTCGTCCCTGCACTGCAATCAGGAAGTCAAACGTACGAATCAGCTTCTTTTAGATTGCGTTGGTCATTCTACCTTAGTTACTAGTACCAATGTAGTAATACCTGGAAGACTGGTGGTTAGAGGACGGCAACAAGGAATAGCCATCTCATTTTGTGCAGTTGTACTAAAACTGAGGTGTGTACTTTTGATTGCACAGATAGAAACGATATGGAGACAGACATCCCTGTTTGAGCAAATATGAAATAGGGTTATTTAAACAGTGACAGATATTTGCAGTGGCGTATGATTAACAGCAGCATCTATTGTGTTATAATTGGCACTAGTTGACAGTATGAAAGTGCCCTTACGTAAGTAGCATCACATCACATCAACACTGCCACTAGATTAACATGCAGAACAATAGCATTAGTATTACTGTCATGAGAGTAGCACATGGTCAGTAAATGTGCAATCAAATTTGTGCAGTTCCACTGGGATGCAGCAATATTAGCGGTGTGAGATTTAAGTGTAACTGCAAAAACACAATTCATGGGAAATAAAGCAAGACGGAAGCACTTCATAAAATGGTGGTGGCATTGCTTCAATTTATCGACGGCACTAGACCATTACTTATAGTGACATTAGGTGGCATTGCTTAATGCTTCATGTGATTTTACATTAATGGTAGCGATATGGGCGTAGGGACAGCAGGGGCATAAAGTGGTGAGGCAGATGTGGCTGCCGAGAGCGGCAAACACTCAGGCATCATGTCTGCATTTGTCCCATTTTTTATCTCCTCGGCGACATTTTCCTATGTGAGCACAGGAAATCTAGACCTGCTCATTCTCATTTGCGTTGTCCCCCAACACCCGTCACTTTCTTTCCTTTTTCAACCAAGAGATAGGTCCACTTCCCCCCACCCTTCGCCATCCACCATGCTTTCTTCATCTTTTCAACCAAGAGACCGGTTGGGTAGCCAGTATCTACTACTTTCCCCCGTTTCCTCTTAGAACCAAGTCCTAGATTCATGCTACAGCTTTCCCACTTTCTTCCCTATTTGAACCAACTCTTAGAGTCGACTGTATGAACTAGCTTTACCTCTAATAATAGTAAAAGTCTAGGTGGCTTTGGAACAGCGGACGGAAGTACAAAAAGATCCACACGAAGGGAGCTGGGGCAGTAGAGCAAGGCAGGTTTCGAAGGAATATATACCTGAGGGTTGTCGGCATGTGGCAAAGACGGCGTCGGGAGGCCGCATCTTGGCCACAATACCGCAGGGAGGAAGAATGGGTCGGAGGCCGTCCCGAGCCGGCGCTCTCTCGGAGAGAACGGCACGACCGCCGATCGGGACGCGCGGGCAGCCGTTGGTCTCCTCCCTCGCCGCCGACGACAGCGTGAACAATGCACCTACACCCCTGCCCCAGTCGAGGTTGTCTGGCCAGATTTGTGACCAGCCGTGAGCTGAGAGAGAGTGTGGCCACCTATGTCTTGCTTAGATCTGGAGAGCATGAGAGAGTGAACGAGAGGAACCCTAGTAAAGCAAGCACTAAGGCTCCTGCTTATATATATAGTTGAGTGATTTTCTTGTACCAGCTTCAAAAAAATGCGCTCCTACGTGTACCCGGGAGTGGGTGTGAGAGAACTAGTGCGTCCGTGCACCGCTTCTCTTCGTGAGAGTACAATATACTATGCCCAAAGAACGTTCGCCGCAAGAGTAATAGTATAAGTGTGTGACATGTGAGCTAAAATCAAATGTGTGTGACGTCTTTTGTTTTTTAGAAGTCCTGAGGGTAGGGTGTGAAGGGCACATATGTGCGTGACGTCTACCTGTAGATAGACGGTGGGTGCGACGTGCGAGTCTGCGAGAGGACTCGGGAGAGTCGTGACTCGTGAGGGTGCGTGTGCGTGAGAGAGAGGGGGGCACGTATAAATGCAATGCATGTGTCCGTAAATCATTATCCGACAAACGTTCGCCACAAGCCTTTTCTTGACAAACGCCATAAGAACCGTTAGATCAGCATCCGACAGTGTCAGTTTTGCCATGTCATTTAACAGAACAGCCACTCCTCCTACACACAAATCTTCCACGTGAGTGTTAGAAACTGCCGTATGCTCCCTCCGTTCCAAAATGCAGTGCATATAGCTTTATTGAAAATTCGAACCTCGCAAACTTTTACCGAGTTTTCGTGTACCAAATTGCACATGTAGAATACCCTGTATATATCATTTCATTCATTTTCAAGAGGTAACTATAAAGATGGGGGAGGATTCTACAAAGAAATACCATCGTATCACCCGCAGCAATTTAAACCATCCTTTGGTGTCGAGGAATATCATAGGAACTCTATATGACATGATTTTTATAGGATTTTTTCCATTAGAGCCAATTGGTTCATATGAATAGATTCATATACTCCACTTTCAAAGGAAATAAACATGATATCATTTCTATAGCTTTAGAGCCACTTGGTTCATATGAATGGATTCCTATACTCCCTTAATTTCAAAGGAAAATAAACATTAG
Organism: Triticum aestivum; assembly: GCF_018294505.1. Classification (NCBI taxonomy): domain Eukaryota; kingdom Viridiplantae; phylum Streptophyta; class Magnoliopsida; order Poales; family Poaceae; genus Triticum; species Triticum aestivum. The sequence continues at coordinate 206,567,035 of NC_057808.1, forward strand.
CATATATTCAATAGAAAAGTTCCTATGATATGAACCAAATTACATCTCTTTTCTAATCCCTCCTCATAGGAATTGAGATACATGTCATCTCTAGATTCAATAGAAAAGTTCCTATGATGTGAACCAAATGACATCTCTTTTCCAATCCCTACTCATAGGAATTGAGATACTCCATGTCATCTCTTTCCCTACAACTTCCATGTATACATCTTCTATTCCTAAATAGATAGTACAACCCACTAGTAGCTTTTTTCCAAGACATGCAACTATGGCACAAGAACTATATAGTGTGCCAATAACTTTGAAAGATGGTCGCTGGATGAAGCTAATCCGACAGTGCAGAGATGGCAAATCCGAGCACTACTGGCCGTTGGATATCATCAACATTCCACCAGATCTGCCACATGTACAATTTAGAAGACTCCATGGTTGAACTTAAGCATAATGCACAAACCTCAAAACACAAGCACTTCTCCTTTGTTCTAGAATCTTCTGTATCATAATTGATTTTTTTCTAAATGAATTGCCATTATTTGTTTTTTACTTTATGCTTTACAATGCACAACCCCATGAATCTTAACATTTTTATAAAACTAATTGATTTTGAATGAGATGAACTATAAGAACTAAACGAACATGTACATCATGCATATATGACTCAAAGCTTTACATGCTATACTGTGTATTTATTCATAATTTGGTTTCGAAATCTCATGCGTTCAATGCATGTGTACCTTACTAGTTTTGAGTAGAGTAGCAAATTTCACGCGGCCCCGGGTATATCAAAATGCAGGGCCCATGCATCATTGCCTTTCGGTCGAACCTACGTCCACAATTTTTTGTACGTACTATATCTCCACTGGTCCCCGAACCCAAAATGCTGCCTCGTTCCCGTAAAACCAAGCGGCCCACACATATTTAAGGTGTCGACTCAAACCCATTTACTACGACGTGGCCCCGCACGCTGTAGTACTCCTACAAACCCTACCGCCGCACTCATCATTGGTTTTCTTCAAGAGGACGAGGGAGAAGCCGATTTGTAGTGGAGGCGCTTTCAAAAAAAGGATCTGTAGTGGAGACCCCTACCCTAGGGTGCCCTAGGTAGCTTCTGCACGCATCATTGTTTTCTCTTTTCTTTATGCTCTTGCGCCCTAGAGTGAAATGATGGTTGCTTCGTCCGTCCAGCTTAATGCGGGAAAGGTGGGGGCTTTGTGATTTGATCACTCATCTCTCATTTTCTACTACTGCGGCGCTACGACCGGGGTGCCTCCAATTCCAACCGCTGCTCCGAATTGTAATTTGGTGCATCGCACGTGGAACAAGACGGTGGATGAGCCACATGTCGGCCAAAGGGGTCCTGTTAAGTGTGTCGCCATTTTATGTGGGGACTGACCCTGCTTGAGTTGCTACGCCAACACGACAGGAGCAGCCTACCACTTGGTTTTGCTCCTTGGTGAATCCCGACTATATTGATCTAAAAAGATACATGCTGAACTACCCTCTCCGTCTCGGTTTATAGGGCGTGCACGTAGTTCTAGGTCATCCATTTGACTAACTAAATATGAGTTACTATGTCACAAAAAGTATATCATTGGATTCTTAAGCGGATGTAGTTGTATTTAAAAGTCGAGGACGAGGCTTTTCCTGCGCGGTAGGCGAGGCAGTTCCGCCTAGTCGGTTCGACAGAGACGCGAGAAGATGAGGGAGTAGGCTGCTGCAAATGTAGGGCTGTGTGATTTGACAGCGAGTTACTGCTGGACAGGTGGGGCCCCGTGATTTGACTTGCCATTATCATTTTAACTACAGTGCTACGACCGGCGTGAGTCTCCCGATTCCTGACCACCTCCATACAGGTGCCTCTCCCAATGCTCCACCATGTAGTTGAGGCTGGCTCTTGGATGAGAGCCCACTTCTCCACTTTTTCCTTGCCTCTTTCCTCAACATATGCAAAAATGCCATGTAAAGCGGGCTTATAGCCCACTATTGTAGTACTTACTTGCTCCTACAGGTGCTAAGCTTGCCACATAGGCATAAAGTCTGATGTGGCAAGTTTGGTGACCCAAGGAAGAAACGGTGCTAAGCGCGTGTACCTAGGTTAAAAGACAATTTTGAGTCTATAGCTAATTAAATGAAGCAAACTTAGCATCAAAAGAACTAATAAGCACCTATGAATTGGGGACTTGATTGCTAAGCCATTTAATACCCTTAGCACCTTATCTAAGCACCATTTCATTGGAAGAGGTCACTCCTTGGCAAATGCAATAAATAGAAGAAAGAGATAGAGAGAAGTAAAAAATACACTTATACCCAACCTTATAGCTAACCTTGTTGTAGTATGAGTGACTAAGTGATGACATGCCAACATAAGCTAGCCTAACGCACCGTGTTAAATCTCCAAGGGCGCGAGCGACGCGGCGGTCATGGTAGGCACGACCATGATACGGGCTGCTGGCAGCCCATGGATCTGAGATCGAACGGTCGCATGCTAAGTTGCTGAAAATTTGCAGAATAACCCTCCAGGATAGGATATTCACCCATAGGTCTAGAATCACGCCATGCAACTGTTCGATCTCAGATCCAAGGGCTCTCGGAAGCCCGTATCATGGGAGAATGGAAAGCCACTACCCTGCCGTTCGCACGCTGGCAGTTCGCTCCTACTCGTCCCCGCGCGTCCTTTAATATTATGGCGGTACGCTCCTAGTCGTCCCGTCCTTTCACATTACGGCAGTTCCACTAATCCTAACCCTCCTCCCAAATCCATGGTGTCCCAAATCTCCATGATTGGCGGTGAGTACAAGGTTAGAACCATCACCGGCGATGAGTTCGACGTCATCTACACCCGTTCTTCCGCGACGGTGAAAGGATGCCTTTCTCGCTTCAGACGCATGTTCAAAAACTCAGATGATGAGTGGGTCGCTGGGCTAGATGTTGAGTACACCACAGTCCTGGGACGACAGAAGGATCTAAAGGACGAAGAGAGGAAGAAGCCCACCGTGATCCAGGTTTGCGTGCATGACTTATGCTTGGTCTACCACATATGCCATGCCGACGTTGAATGCCTGGATTTTAAGAACTTCCTCGGGAGCAACCTAGTCAAATTCATTACTGTAGACTTTTCGAACGACAAAGTAGTCCTGGGTCGGATAGGCCTCGTTGTAGACAACCCCTTCGACCTCCAGAAGAATCGGTTGCTGCCCTCCGGTGGCCAGCCTTCAATGTTGACCCTGGCAGGAGCCATGGTTCATCCTTCGTACGGTAAACTGGAGAAATCTCATTACACGTTTCATCATCTTGCATGGCAGCGGAATGTACTAGATATAGACCACATCCACTACACTGCAATGGATGGCTACCTTTGTTTCAATATCTACAAGGGTTGGATGAAGAGCAAGAGTCAAGTGTGCGGTTCAAGCAAAGAAGTATCGGCCAAGAGGAAGAGGGACAAGGACGAAGTCGAGGACGTGGACGAGGACTCCGAGTGAATAAGGTGTAAGTGTCGTTGCCTCATGGTGGTTCTAATGCAGTGTCTACCGGATTAGTTGCATAGTTTAATTTCAGGTGTGCTTACTTTAATTTGAGGGGTGTGTTATGCTGAGCCCCCAGCAGAACTATGTTATGTTTCTTCTCGTTACTTTAACTCTTCAGTATGTACATACTACTAGTATTTCTTTAATAGAATTTAGAACCCCATTTAAGCACATACTAGCTTTTTTAATAGTACTATATGCATAATTTGGCGACGAGCGCTCTCTATATGTACCACTTTTTTTAATTTCAATTTTTGCTCCATGGCGCAATCCATCGATACTACTACTGTACAAAAGTATACATTTTTTAAAAGGCTAGAGTATTTTTCATCACATATATAGCCAGTTAAATTCTCAACCTAGAACGACGTGCATGCCATGTAAACCGATACGGAGGAAGTATAGTAAAAATGAGGTGATTTTACCGAGCGACCGGCGGGGGAGCATGGCCTGTCATGCGGTCCCACGTGTCATGATGTACCAAGGCGATGCGCGTGTCCCTCTTGAGGCAGAAGCAATACTACGTGGTTTGAGATGATGGCGAACCGAAGTGTGAAATAATGGTTGCTTCGTCCGTCTCGGAAGGTGCGGCATTGTGATTTGACGTCTCATTGCTCATTACTACTACTGGGCCGGTAAGAGTGGGGTGCATCCCCCTGCTGTTCTGCACTGTTATTTGGTGCTTGACACGTCAACCCAGTTGCTATATGTCCCACATGCCGGCGACAGGAAGTACAGAATTCATGAAATATACTACAGAATTCATGAAAGGGATCGACTTAGTTTTGGAAAAATCTGATTTTACGGAGTACGTACCCACTAGGGTTTATAGGGCTCATCTAAAAAACATTCGTTTTTCTGTTTGATAAGTCTCAATTCTACTACTAGTAGTAGTTGATGGGGAACGTAGTAATTTCAAAAAAAATTCCTACGCACACGCAAGATCATGGTGATGCATAGCAACGAGAGGGGAGAGTGTTGTCCACGTACCCTCGTAGACCGATAGCGGAAGCGTTATCACAACGCGGTTGATGTAGTCGTACGTCTTCACGATCCGACCGATCAAGTACCGAACGCACGGCACCTCCGAGTTCTACACACGTTCAGCTTGATGACGTCCCTCGAACTCCGATCCAGCCGAGTGTTGAGGAAGAGTTTCGTCAGCACGACGGCGTGGTGACGATGATGATGTTCCACCGTCGCAGGGCTTCGCCTAAGCTCCGCAACGGTATTATCGAGGTGTAATATGGTGGAGGGGGGCACCGCACACGGCTAAGAGATCTCAAGGATCAATTGTTGTGTCTATGGGGTGCCCCCCTGCCCCCGTATATAAAGGAGCAAGGAGGAGGCAGCCGGCCAAGGGAGAGGCGCGCCAAAGGGGGGAGTCCTACTCCCACCGGGAGTAGGACTCCTCCTTTCCTTGTGGAGTAGGAGAAGGGAAGGGGGAAGGAGAAAGAAGGAAGGGGGCGCCCCCCTCCCTAGTCCAATTCGGACTAGCCCATGGGGAGGGGTGCGGCCACCCTTTGGGGTCTTTCTCTCCTTTCCCGTATGGCCCATTAAGGCCCAATACGAATTCCCGTAACTCTCCGGTACTCCGAAAAATACCCGAATCACTCGGAACCTTTCCGAAGTCCGAATATAGTCGTCCAATATATCGATCTTTACGTCTCGGCCATTTTGAGACTCCTCGTCATGTCCCCGATCTCATCCGGGACTCCGAACTCCTTCGGTACATCAAAACTCAATAAAACTGTCATCGTAACGTTAAGCGTGCGGACCCTTCGGGTTCGAGAACTATGTAGACATGACCGAGACACCTCTCCGGTCAATAACCAATAGCGGGACCTGGATGCCCATATTGGCTCCCACATATTCTACGAAGATCTTTATCGGTCAGACCGCATAACAACATACGTTGTTCCCTTTGTCATCGGTATGTTACTTGCCCGAGATTCGATCGTCGGTATCTCGATACCTAGTTCAATCTCGTTACCGGCAAGTCTCTTTACTCGTTCCGTAATACATCATCCCGTAACTAACTCATTAGTCACAATGCTTGCAAGGCTTATAGTGATGTGCATTACCGAGTGGGCCCAGAGATACCTCTCCGACAATCGGAGTGACAAATCCTAATCTCGAAATACGCCAACCCAACAAGTACCTTTGGAGACACCTGTAGAGCACCTTTATAATCACCCAGTTACGTTGTGACGTTTGGTAGCACACAAAGTGTTCCTCCGGTAAACGGGAGTTGCATAATCTCATAGTCATAGGAACATGTATAAGTCATGAAGAAAGCAATAGCAACATACTAAACGATCGGGTGCTAAGCTAACGTAATGGGTCATGTCAATCACGTCATTCTCCTAATGAGGTGATCCCGTTAATCAAATGACAACTCATGTCTATGGCTAGGAAACATAACCATCTTTGATTAACGAGCTAGTCAAGTAGAGGCATACTAGTGACACTCTGTTTGTCTATGTATTCACACATGTATTATGTTTCCGGTTAATACAATTCTAGCATGAATAATAAACATTTATCATGATATAAGGAAATATATAATACTTTATTATTGCCTCTAGGGCATATTTCCTTCAGTCTCCCACTTGCACTAGAGTCAATAATCTAGTTCACATCGCCATGTGATTTAACATCAATAATTCACATCACCATGTGATTAACACCCATAGTTCACATCTCTATGTGACCAACACTCAAAGGGTTTACTAGAGTCAATAATCTAGTTCACATCGCTATGTGATTAACACCCAAAGAGTACTAAGGTGTGATCATGTTTTGATTGTGAGATAATTTTAGTCAACGGGTCTGTCACATCCAGATCCGTAAGTATTTTGCAAATTTCTATGTCTACAATGCTCTGCACGGAGCTACTCTAGCTAATTGCTCCCACTTTCAATATGTATCTAGACCGAGACTTAGAGTCATCTAGATTTAGTGTCAAAACTTGCATCGACGTAACCCTTTACGACGAACCTTTTGTCACTTCCATAATCGAGAAACATATCCTTATTCCACTAAGGATAATTTTGACCGCTGTCCAGTGATCTACTCCTAGATCACTATTGTACTCCCTTGCCAAAATCAGTGTAGGGTATACAATAGATCTGGTACACAGCATGGCATACTTTATAGAACCTATGGCCAAGGCATAGGGAATGACTTTCATTCTCTTTCTATCTTCTGCCGTGGTCAGGCTTTGAGTCTTACTCAATTTCACACCTTGTAACACAGGCAAGAACTCTTTCTTTGACTGTTCTATTTTGAACTACTTCAAAATCTTGTTAAGGTATGTACTCATTGAAAAAACTTATCAAGCATTTTGATCTATCTCTATAGATCTTGATGCTCAATATGTAAGCAGCTTCACCGAGGTCTATCTTTGAAAAACTTCTTTCAAACACTCCTTTATGCTTTGCAGAATAATTCTACATTATTTCTGATCAACAATATGTCTTCACATATACTTATCAGAAATGCTGTAGTGCTCCCACTCACTTTCTTGTAAATACAGGCTTCACCGCAAGTCTGTATAACACTATATCCTTTGATCAACTTATCAAAGTGTATATTCCAACTCCGAGATGTTTGCACCAGTCCATAGATGGATCGCTGGAGCTTGCATATTTGGTTAGCACCTTTAGGATTGACAAAACCTTCTGGTTGCATCATATACAACTCTTCTTTAATAAATCCATTAAGGAATGTAGTTTTGTTTATCCATTTGCCATATTTCATAAAATGCGGCAATTGCTAACATGATTCAGACAGACTTAAGCATAGATACGAGTGAGAAACTCTCATCGTAGTCAACACTTTGAACTTGTCGAAAACCTTTTTTCGACAATTCTAGCTTTGTAGATAGTAACACTACTATCAGCGTCCGTCTTCCTCTTGAAGATCCATTTAATCTCAATGGCTCGCCGATCATTGGGCAAGTCAATCAAAGTCCATACTTTGTTCTCATATATGGATCTTATATCAGATTTCATGGCTTCAAGCCATTTTGCGGAATCTGGGCTCACCATCGCTTCTTCATAGTTCGTAGGTTCGCCATGGTCTAGTAACATGACCTCCAGAACAGGATTACCGTACCACTCTGGTGCGGATCTTACTCTGCTTTACCTACGAGGTTTGGTAGTAACTTGATCTGAAGTTACATGATCATCATCATTAACTTCCTCACTAATTGGTGTAGGAGTCACAGGAACAGATTTCTGTGATGAACTACTTTCCAATAAGGGAGCAGGTACAGTTACCTCATCAAGTTCTACTTTCCTCCCACTCACATCTTTCGAGAGAAACTCCTTCTCTAGAAAGGATCCATACTAAGCAACGAATGTCTTGCCTTCGGATCTGTGATAGAAGGTATACCCAACTGTTTCCTTTGGGTATCCTATGAAGATACATTTCTCCGATTTGGGTTTGAGCTTATCAGGATGAAACCTTTTCACATAAGCATCGCAACCCCAAACTTTAAGAAACGACAACTTTGGTTTCTTGCCAAACCACAGTTCATAAGGCGTCGTCTCAACGGATTTTGATGGTGCCCTATTTAACGTGAATGTAGCTGTCTCTAATGCATAACCCCAAAACAATAGTGGTAAATTGGTAAGAGACATCATAGATTGCACTATATCCAATAAAGTACGGTTATGACGTTCGGACACACCATTATGCTGTGGTGTTCCAGGTGGCGTGAGTAGTGAAACTATTTCACTTTGTTTTGACTGAAGGCCAAACTCGTAACTCAAATATTTTACCTCTGCGATCATATCGTAGAAACTTTTATTTTCTTGTTACGATGATTCTCCACTTCACTCTGAAATTCTTTGAACTTTTCAAATGTTTCAGACTTGTGTTTCATCAAGTAGATATACCTATATCTGCTCAAATCATCTGTGAAGATCAGAAAATAATGATACCTGCTGCGAGCCTCCATATTCATCGGACCACATACATCTGTATGTATGATTTCCAACAAATCTGTTGCTCTCTCCATAGTTCCGGAGAACGGCGTTTTAGTCATCTTGCCCATGAGGCACGGTTCGCAAGCATCAAGTGATTCATAATCAAGTGATTCCAAAATCCCATCAGCATGGAGTTTCTTCATGCGCTTTACACCAATATGACCTAAACGGCAGTGCCACAAATAAGTTGCACTATCATTATTAACTTTGCATCTTTTGGCTTCAATATTATGAATATGTGTATCACTGAGATCCAACAAACCATTTTCGTTGGTGTGTATGACCATAAAAGGTTTTATTCATGTAAACAGAACAACAATTGTTCTCTAACTTAAATGAATAACCGTATTGCAATAAACATGATCAAATCATATTCATGCTCAACGCAAACACCAAATAACACTTATTTAGTTTCAACACTAATCCCGAAAGTATAGGGAGTGTGCGATGATGATCATATCAATCTTGGAACTACTTCCAACACACATCGTCACCTCGCCTTTTACTAGTCTCTGTTTATTCTGCAACTCCCGTTTTCGAGTTACTACTCTTTAGCAACTGAACCAGTATCAAATACTGAGGGGTTGCTATAAACACTAGTAAGTACACATCAATAACATGTATATCCAATATACCTTTGTTCACTTTGCCATCCTTCTTATCCACCAAATACTTGGGGCAGTTTCGCCTCCAGTGACCAGTCCCTTTGCAGTAGAAGCACTTAGTCTCAGGCTTAGGACCAGACTTAGGCTTCTTCACTTGAGCAGCAACTTGCTTGCCGTTCTACTTGAAGTTCCCCTTCTATCCCTTTGCCCTTTTCTTGAAACTAGTGGTCTTGTTAACCATCAACACTTGATGTTTTTCTTGACTTCTACCTTCGTCGATTTCAGCATCACGAAGAGCTTGGGAATTACTTTCGTCATCCCTTGCATACTATAGTTCATCACGAAGTTCTACTAACTTGGTGATGGTGACTAGAGAATTCTGTCAATCACTATTTTATCTGGAAGATTAACTCCCACTTGATTCAAGAGATTGTAGTACCCAGACAATCTGAGCACATGCTCACTAGTTGAGCGATTCTCCTCCATCTTTTAGCTATAGAACTTGTTGGAGACTTCATATCTCTCAACTCGGGTATTTGCTTGAAATATTAACTTCAACTCCTGGAACATCTCATATGGTCCATGACGTTCAAAACGTCTTTGAAGTCCCGATTCTAAGCCGTTAAGCATGGTGCACTAAACTATCAAGTAGTCATCATATTGAGCTAGCCAAACGTTCATAACGTCTGCATCTGCTCCTGCAATAGGTCTGTCACCTAGCGGTGCATCAAGGACATAATTTTTCTGTGCAGCAATGAGGATAATCCTCAGATCACGGATCCAATCCGCATCTTTGCTACTAACATCTTTCAACATAATTTTTCTCTAGGAACATATCAGAAATAAACAGGGAAGCAACAACGCGAGCTTTTGATCTACAACATAATTTGCAAAATACTATCAGGACTAAGTTCATGATAAATTTAAGTTCAATTAATCATATTACTTAAGAACTCCCACTTAGATAGACATCTCTCTAATCATCTAAGTGATTACGTGATCCAAAGCAACTAAACCATGTCCGATTAACACGTGAGATGGAGTAGTTTCAATGGTGAACATCACTATGTTGATCATATCTACTATATGATTCACTCTCGACCTTTCGGTCTCTGTGTTCCGAGGCCATATCTGTACATATGCTAGGCTCGTCAAGTTTAACCTGAGTATTCCGCGTGTGCAACTGTTTTGCACCCGTTGTATTTGAACGTAGAGCCTATCACACCCGATTAACACGTGGTGTCTCAGCACGAAGAACTTTCGCAACGGTGCATACTCAGGGAGAACACTTTTGTCTTGAAATTTTAGTGAGAGATCATCTTATAATGCTACCGTCAAACAAAGCAAGATAAGATGCATAAAGGATTAACATCACATGCAATCAATATAAGTGATATGATATGGCCATCATCATCTTGTGCTTGTGATCTCCATCTCCGAAGCACCGTGCTCGTGATCTCCATCTTCGAACCACCGTCATGATCACCATCGTCACCGGCTCGACACCTTGATCTCCATCGTAGTATCGTTGTCGTCTCGCCAACTTTATTGCTTTTACGACTATCGCTACCGCTTAGTGATAAAGTAAAACTATTACATGGCGATTGCATCTCATACAATAAAGCGACAACCATATGGCTCCTGCCAGTTGCCGATAACTCGGTTACAAAACATGATCATCTCATACAACACATTATATCACATCATGTCTTGACCATATCACATCACAGCATGCCCTGCAAAAACAAGTTAGACGTCCTCTACTTTGTTGTTGCAAGTTTTACGTGGCTGCTACGGGCTTAGCAAGAACCGTTCTTACCTACGCATCAAAACCACAACAATAGTTTGTCAAGTTGGTGCTGTTTTAACCTTCGCAAGGACCGGGCGTAGCCACACTCGGTTCAACTTAAGTGAGAGAGACAGACACCCGCCAGTCACCTTTAAGCAACGAGTGCTCCGAACGGTGAAACCAGTCTCGCGTAAGCGTACGCGTAATGTCGGTCCGGGCCGCTTCATCTCACAATACCGCCGAACCAAAGTATGACATGCTGGTAAGCAGTATGACTTATATCGCCCACAACTCACTTGTGTTCTACTCGTGCATAGCATCAACGCATAAAACCAGGCTCGGATGCCACTGATGGGGAACGTAGTAATTTCAAAAAAAATTCCTACGCACACGCAAGATCATGGTGATGCATAGCAACGAGAGGGGAGAGTGTTGTCCACGTACCCTCGTAGACCGATAGCGGAAGCGTTATCACAACGCGGTTGATGTAGTCGTACGTCTTCACGATCCGACCGATCAAGTACCGAACGCACGGCACCTCCGAGTTCTACACACGTTCAGCTTGATGACGTCCCTCGAACTCCGATCCAGCCGAGTGTTGAGGAAGAGTTTCGTCAGCACGACGGCGTGGTGACGATGATGATGTTCCACCGTCGCAGGGCTTCGCCTAAGCTCCGCAACGGTATTATCGAGGTGTAATATGGTGGAGGGGGGCACCGCACACGGCTAAGAGATCTCAAGGATCAATTGTTGTGTCTATGGGGTGCCCCCTGCCCCCGTATATAAAGGAGCAAGGAGGAGGCAGCCGGCCAAGGGAGAGGCGCGCCAAAGGGGGGAGTCCTACTCCCACCGGGAGTAGGACTCCTCCTTTCCTTGTGGGAGTAGGAGAAGGGAAGGGGGAAGGAGAAAGAAGGAAGGGGTCGCCCCCCCTCCCTAGTCCAATTCGGACTAGCCCATGGGGAGGGGTGCGGCCACCCTTTGGGGTCTTTCTCTCCTTTCCCGTATGGCCCATTAAGGCCCAATACGAATTCCCGTAACTCTCCGGTACTCCGAAAAATACCCGAATCACTCGGAACCTGTCCGAAGTCCGAATATAGTCGTCCAATATATCGATCTTTACATCTCGGCCATTTTGAGACTCCTCGTCATGTCCCCGATCTCATCCGGGACTCCGAACTCCTTCGGTACATCAAAACTCAATAAAACTGTCATCGTAACGTTAAGCGTGCGGACCCTTCGGGTTCGAGAACTATGTAGACATGACCGAGACACCTCTCCGGTCAATAACCAATAGCGGGACCTGGATGCCCATATTGGCTCCCACATATTCTACGAAGATCTTTATCGGTCAGACCGCATAACAACATACGTTGTTCCCTTTGTCATCGGTATGTTACTTGCCCGAGATTCGATCGTCGGTATCTCGATACCTAGTTCAATCTCGTTACCGGCAAGTCTCTTTACTCGTTCCGTAATACATCATCCTGTAACTAACTCATTAGTCACAATGCTTGCAAGGCTTATAGTGATGTGCATTACCGAGTGGGCCCAGAGATACCTCTCCGACAATCGGAGTGACAAATCCTAATCTCGAAATACGCCAACCCAACAAGTACCTTTGGAGACACCTGTAGAGCACCTTTATAATCACCCAGTTACGTTGTGACGTTTGGTAGCACACAAAGTGTTCCTCCGGTAAACGGGAGTTGCATAATCTCATAGTCATAGGAACATGTATAAGTCATGAAGAAAGCAATAGCAACATACTAAACGATCGGGTGCTAAGCTAACGTAATGGGTCATGTCAATCACGTCATTCTCCTAATGAGGTGATCTCGTTAATCAAATGACAACTCATGTCTATGGCTAGGAAACATAACCATCTTTGATTAACGAGCTAGTCAAGTAGAGGTATACTAGTGACACTCTGTTTGTCTATGTATTCACACATGTATTATTTTTCCGGTTAATACAATTCTAGCATGAATAATAAACATTTATCATGATATAAGGAAATATATAATACTTTATTATTGCCTCTAGGGCATATTTCCTTCAGTAGTACCATTACATGTTGGATTTTGAGGTGCGTTAGATCACCCGATGCAAGCAGTGTCATGAGGAAACTCACCAATGCATGTAGAAGTTCATGGAAATTTAGTGGTCATTCATGCATTCATTCTAATTAATGCCTCGGTAAACATAACTTCTTGAGAAAAACGAGCGTACTAATTACCTGTGCAAACTACGAAATTAATTCGACCACTCACCGTCTACCTTGGTTGGAGAGATTTTGAAATTGAGCCATAAACTGGAAAGGAGGGAGTAGTAACTTTTGTCTCGATTACTATTTGTGGCCTTGTATAGATGCAAAATGTATTTTTTATAGTGGCCTTGTATAAGTAAATGGAGGAAAGGACATATATATTCCAAACAATATGATAATCTCTCTAACCAAGGTACGTAGTAGGGACGAGGAGTAAACGGAGGGAGTAGTAAATTTTCTCCTCGTCCTGCGAGCCACCGCGCGCGTGGGCGAGGGAGCGGGCGTAAGGCGTACAGTAGTAGTACTACTACTACTCGTAAGCAAGCTTCACCTCATCCTGCGAGCCACCGCGCCCGTGGGCGGGGGAGACGGCGTACTAAGCAAGCTTCTCCTCGTTCTGCGAGTTGACGGGACACATCAAAAGTACTCCAGTGTATAGAGCCTTGCCTCTAAGGTAGGCCCCACATGGTTTTCCTCTTTTTTAACATAACATGTCAAGTCGCAATTTGTTTGTTCATCCGTGGTAGACGATCCTCCCTCCACCAAGTGGAAAACCAGTACACGTGTCAAATTACCACGTGGGCTGCCTTTTCGTACAGAAATGAGCCCCACCGTGTACCCGCGCGGGTGTGGTTGGGAAAGAGACGGGAGTACGTGCGTCGTGCGTGCACCTCTTCTCTTCGTGCACGTCCCCCACCTACATGGGTGTGTGTGAGAGAGATACAAACCTAGACATAATGCGCCGTCCATCCCCATGCCTCCGCCCAGTCCGACCACCGGTCACCACCACGCCCCACTCCTCCTCACCTTATCTCTCATCTTTCTCCCTCCATTTTTATATACAAAGGGCCACTATCAAAATTACAATTTGCACATATACAAGGCCACTAACACTAATCAATGCAATATTAATTGTGTTTGCCTCGTAGTACTAGCAAAGGAGGACATTAATTATCCCTTGCATGCATGCGGGAGTTTGTAAAAAAATGCATCTTGATGTTCCGTGCAATGCACGGGCATCTTGCTAGTCCATGAAAACAACACATGGCAAAATTCCACGGTGAACGAGGGATTTGAATCTGTTGGGAGGGGCTGTTTGGATCTTGCCCGGGGTAGCCAAAATATTGGCGGCCCTTTTGTCCACGGGTGCCTTTGCCACCGATGAACGAGGAATGGCTCGGGTGCTCATGCATCCTCCAGCGCGCACGTTGGAGACGAGCTCGCACGAGCTGTGTTTTTTTGTCCCACCACCCCGCCCGAGCCGCCCGGAGACCGACCGGCGACCCGCAAATTACGCCATCCAACCGTAGCCACACACATTATGACAGCAACTCAACCAACCGGACGAAATTCACGCAAACACGTAGACAAACTGATATTTCATATAAACAATGACGGAAATCATATAAAATACCGGATTTTCATACAAACATGACGGATTTCATTACATTCAAATGAACTACGCGGTGCTAGTTCTGGACAGCACAGGTATATAATACCTGGCCTAAATGGTCGCCCGCCGATTGATTTGTGTTCCTCATGTCCGGCAGCACGATCACCGGACTGCCGGAGCCCCGGAGGTATATGCTTCAGCGCAAAGGACGGCTCGCTTCCCCACTGCCCAACTGATATCATTGGCTGATGCCGAAGATGATGGTGGCCGGCACCGGTTCGAGTTCATCACCGGCCACTACTTCGCCATGGCCGGCACCGGCTCGAGTTCATCGTAACATTCCCCTCTTCTGTGGAGCCCATGCGGGGTCGACGAAGGTCCTCGCAACAAAAGGATCCGGCAAGACACCTGCTGTGTACGCCGGCGTCGCCTCCGCGGTGGCCTTCATGGGACCCAAGCGGCGGCGGCCTCCCGTGTTCTACTTCTCCTCGATGATGGCGGCGGACGTGGAGGCGCTGGCCACCGACTCGTCACTATCCGCGCACCCGGCTTCTATCACTGCTTGCATGGCACGGCTGCTGGCATGGGAGTCTCGGCGACAGAAACGGGAGACGAGGTACGAGGCGGCGGCGTGGACGGCAACAACGACGCCCGTGCGCCGCTCCTCGTCGAGCTGGCCTGGAGCGGCGAGTTGCTGAACCGCGCGCCGGCTTGGGGCGGCAACTAGCTCCGTCGGGCGAGGGGAGGGAGGTGGATCAGCGAGCTGCATAGTTCATATCCGGTGGGCTACCCAGCCGCCTTGGATGCGGAATAACTACTCTTCGCAAGCCATTGTAAGAGTGGACAAAATGGTGAAGCAGGAGATAGGGGAGCGGCGGAGGTGTGCGATTCTTGGCCGGCGTTTGGCCTCGTTTAAATAGGAGATTAAATAGACGGCAGACGGGAGGAGCTCGGCCGGCGTTGCGTTTAATGTCGGCCCTATCATGAACGGACGTGTGTCTAGTGTGGGTTTCTCGGCTTCCACACGGGCGGGTTTCATGGAGGCGTTTGAATGCGGCAAGGAGGCGTGTTTAGCCGGGCGTGCAGCGTGTGGCGCCCTCGACTTTGACCTAGGACACCGCGCCATTCTTCCACTGACGTGTGGGCTCTTTGGGTACATGGCATGCATGTCAGTGACCCAACGCAGGCAGCGCACAGCAGAGGAACCTCTGGTGGGCCAGGGCGGTCAGAAGCGGGCATTTCATAAACCGATGATTGTTCATTGAGTGTGACGTCATCTTTTCCATGTAGATAAGCCATGTTGATAGCCCGTTCGATACGTTGTGATTCATAAAGACCGCCGCAAACATCAATGTTCTGCTTATCATAGATAAGATTGATTAATACCCGTAACAATCCATGTCCTTAACAAAGGGTGCATGCATGTATAGGTTGAGCGTGTATCTTGCATCGTGTGCTGTGTGCATGCAGGCGTGCGATTGTTGCGTGCGTGCAAGGGTACGTTTCAGTGTTGCATGCATGGGTGCGTACGTGCGTGTGTTCGTGAGTGCATGTGTACGTGTCAGTGTTGCACGCCTGCATGCGTGCGTGTGTACGTTATGTGTACGTGTCAGTGTTGCACGCCTGCATGCGTGCATGTCTTAAGTACGTGCATGTGTACGTGCGGGGTGAGGCTACACGTCAGTCGACTGACTTTTTCATCTCTGGTCATTAGATTTTCCAGCCGTTGGATACGAAATCAAGGGCCTCCAGTTTATCATCAAACTACACCCCCCTGAGCCGCCAGCCACCACCGACCGAACCGCCGGCCCCCGCCGCCCGGGGCCGGCCCGCGCCGCCACGCCGCCCCGCCCTCCCCGAAACCACTCCCCACCGCCGGTCCGCCGCCGCACCGGCCATCCCTCTAGGCCCCCCCGCGCCGAGCTTTTTCTCCTGCGATCGCCACCCCACCGCCCAATCAACGCCCCCACCGCCGGCGACTGCCAACCAGAGGTCTCACGACTTCGAATACCCACCGACCACTAATTTATTACCATTTATGTCCTTCCTATACGCGTTGACGGGTGGGCCCTATGGTAATGTGCGCTGCTGAATGTGGACCGTTTGACTGGTCAATTGATCGTGTTATCAACAAATTACGGAGCTGTATGGTGAGCCAGTGACCGTATCATCACCCTAAAATGTACTCCTATTTTATTAACACAGTACAGACTCAAACTACCATTTCTTTCTTTCATATACGGGCTAACAGGTGGGCCCCATAGTTACACGCCCCGATGGTGCAACACTAGTTGCGCCGCTTGGAACATTTGACTGGTCAATTGATTGTGTCATCAACAAAATACGGAGTTGTACGGGGGAGCCCCGGAGGTATATGCTTCAGCACAAAGGACGGCTCGCTTCCCCACCGCCCAACTGATATCATTGGCTGATGCCGAAGATGATGGTGGCCGGCACCGGTTCGAGTTCATCACCGGCCACTACTTCGCCATGGCCGGCACCGGCTCGAGTTCATCCTAACATTCCTCTCTTCCGTGGAGCCCATGCGGGGTCGACGAAGGTCCTTGCAACAAAAGGATCCGGCAAGACACCTGCTGTGTGTGCCGGCGTCGCCTCCGCGGTGGCCTTCATGGGACCCAAGCGGCGGCGGCCTCCCGTGTTCTACTTCTCCTCGATGATGGCGGCGGACGTGGAGGCGCTGGCCACCGACTCGTCACTCTCCGGGCACCCGGCTTCTATCGCTGCTTGCATGGCGCGGCCGCCGGCATGGCAGTATCGGCCACAGAAATGGGAGACGCGGTACGAGGTGGCGGCGTGGACGGCAACAACGACGCCCGTGCGCCGCTCCTCGTCGAGCTGGCCTGGAGCGGCGAGTTGCTGAACCGCGCGCCAGCTTGGGCCGGCAACTGGCTCCGTCGGGCGAGGGGAGGGAGGTGGATCAGCGAGCTGCATAGCTCATATCTGGTGGGCTACCCAGCCGCCTTGGATGCGGAATAACTACTCTTCGTAAGCCATTGTAATAGTGGACAAAATGGTGAAGCAGGAGATAGGGGAGCGGCGGAGGTGTGTGATTCATGGCCGACGTTTGGCCTCGTCTAAATAGGAGATTAAATAGACGGCAGACGGGAGGAGCTCGGCCGGTGTTGCGTTTAATGTCGGCCCGGTCATGAACGGACGTGTGTCCAGTGTGGGTTTCTCGGCTTCCACACGGGCGGGTTTCATGGAGGCGTTTGAATGCGGCAAGGAGGCGTGTTTAGCCGGGCGTGCAGCGAGTGGCGCCCTCGACTTTGACCTAGGACACCGCGCCGTTCTTCCACTAACGTGTGGGCTCTTTGGGTACATGGCCTGCATGTCAGTGACCCAACGCAGGCAGCGCACAGCAGAGGAACCTTTGGTGGGCCAGGGCGGTCAGAAGCGGGCATTTCATAAACCAATGATTGTTCATTGAGTGTGACATCATCTTTTTCATGTAGATAAGCCATGTTGATAGCCCGTTCGATACGTTGTGATTCATAAAGACCGCTGCAAACATCAATGTTCTGCTTATCACAGATAAGATTGATTAATACCCGTAATAACCCATGTCCTTAACAAAGGGTGCATGCACGTATAGGTTGAGCGTCTGTCTTGCGTCGTGTGCTGTGTGCATGCAGGCATGCGATTGTTGCGTGCGTGCAAGGGTACGTTTCAGTGTTGCATCCATGGGTGTGTACGTGCGTGTGTTCGTGAGTGCATGTGTACGTGTCAGTGTTGCACGCCTGCATGCGTGTGTGTGTACGTTATGTGTACGTGTCAGTGTTGCACGCCTGCATGCGTGCGTGTCTTGCGTACGTGCATGTGTACGTGCGGGGTGAGGCTACACGTCAGTCGACTGACTTTTTCATCTCTGGTCATCAGATTTTCCAGCCGTTGGATACGAAATCAAGGGCCTCCAGTTTATCATCAAACTCCACCACCTGAGCCGCCAGCCACCACCGGCCAAACCGCCGGCCCCCGCCACCTGCGGCCGGCCCGCGCCGCCACGCCGCCCCGCCCTCCCTGAAACCACTCCCCACCGCCGGTCCACCGCCGCACCGGCCATCCCTCTAGGCCCCCCGCGCCGAGCTTTTTCTTCGACGATCGCCACCCCACCGCCCAATCAACGCCCCCACCGCCGGCGACTGCCAACCAGAGGTCTCACGACTTCGAATACCCACAGACCACTAATTTATTACCATTTCTGTCCTTCATATACGCGCTGATGGGTGGGCCCTATGGTAATGTGCACTGCTGAATGTGGACCGTTTGACTAGTCAATTGATTGTGTTATCAACAAATTACGGAGTTGTATGGTGAGCCAGTGACCGTATCATCACCCTAAAATGTACTCCTAATTTATTAACACAGTACAGACTCAAACTACCATTTCTTTCTTTCATATATGGGCTGACAGGTGGGCCCCATAGTTACGCGCCCCGATGGTGCAACACTAGTTGCGCCGCGTGGAACGTTTGACTGGTCAATTGATTGTGTCATCAACAAAATACGGAGTTGTACGGGGGAGCCCCGGAGGTATATGCTTCAGCGCAAAGGACGGCTCGCTTCCCCACTACCCAACTGATATCATTCGCTGATGCCGAAGATGATGGTGGCCGGCACCGGTTCGAGTTCATCACCGGCCACTACTTCGCCATGGCCGGCACCGGCTCGAGTTCATCCTAACATTCCCCTCTTCCGTGGAGCCCATGCGGGGTCAACGAAGGTCCTCGCAACAAAAGGATCCGGCAAGACACCTACTGTGTACGCCGGCGACGCCTCCGCGGTGGCCTTCATGGGACCCAAGCGGCGGTGGCCTCCCGTGTTCTACTTCTCCTCGATGATGGCGGCGGACGTGGAGGCGCTGGCCACCGACTCGTCACTCTCTGCGCACCCGGCTTCTATCGCTGCTTGCATTGCGCGGCCGCTGGCATGGGAGTCTCGGCCACAGAAACGGGAGACGCGGTACGAGGCGGCGGCATGGACGGCAACAACGACGCCCGTGCACCGCTCCTCGTCGAGCTGGCCTGGAGCGGCGAGTTGCTGAACCGCGCGCCAGCTTCGGGCGGCAACTGGCTCCGTCGGGCGAGGGGAGGGAGGTGGATCAGCGAGCTGCATAGCTCATATCCGGTGGGCTACCCAGCCGCCTTGGATGCGGAATAACTACTCTTCGTAAGCCATTGTAAGAGTGGACAAAATGGTGAAGCAGGAGATAGGGGAGCGGCGGAGGTGTGTGATTCTTGGCCGGCGTTTGGCCTCGTTTAAATAGGAGATTAAATAGATGGCAGACGGGAGGAGCTCAGCCGGTGTTGCGTTTAATGTCGGCCCGGTCATGAACGGACGTGTGTCCAGTGTGGGTTTCTCGGCTTCCACACGGGCGGGTTTCATGGAGGCGTTTGAATGCGGGAAGGAGGCGTGTTCAGCCGGGCGTGCAGCGAGTGGCGCCCTCGACTTTGACCTAGGACACCGCGCCGTTCTTCCACTAACGTGTGGGCTCTTTGGGTACATGGCCTGCATGTCAGTGACCCAACGCAGGCAGCGCACAGCAGAGGAACCTTTGGTGGGCCAGGGCGGTCAGAAGTGGGCATTTCATAAACCGATGATTGTTCATTGAGTGTGACATCATCTTTTTCATGTAGATAAGCCATGTTGATAGCCCGTTCGATACGTTGTGATTCATAAAGACGCTGCAAACATCAATGTTCTGCTTATCACAGATAAGATTGATTAATACCCGTAATAACCCATGTCCTTAACAAAGGGTGCATGCACGTATAGGTTGAGCGTGTGTCTTGCGTCGTGTGCTGTGTGCATGCAGGCGTGCGATTGTTGCGTGCATGCAAGGGTACGTTTCAGTGTTGCATGCATGGGTGCGTACGTGCGCGTGTTCGTGAGTGCATGTGTACGTGTCAGTGTTGCACGCCTGCATGTGTGTGTGTGTGTGTACGTTATGTGTACGTGTCAGTGTTGCACGCCTGCATGCGTGCGTGTCTTGCGTACGTGCATGTGTACGTGCGGGGTGAGGCTACACGTCAGTCGACTGACTTTTTCATCTCTGGTCATCTGATTTTCCAGCCGTTGGATACGAAATCAAGGGCCTCCAGTTTATCATCAAACTCCACCCCCTGAGCCGCCAGCCACCACCGGCCGAACCGCCGGCCCGCGCCGCCCACGGCCGGCCCGCGCCGCCCTCTCTGAAACCACTCCCCACCGCCGGTCCACCGCCGCGCCGGCCATCCCTCTAGGCCCCCCGCGCCGAGCTTTTTCTTCGACGATCGCCACCCCACCGCCCAATCAACGCCCCCCACCGCCGGCGACTGCCAACCAGAGGTCTCACGACTTTGAATACCCACCGACCACTAATTTATTACCATTTCTATCCTTCATATACGCGCTGACGGGTGGGCCCTATGGTAATGTGCACTACTGAATGTGGACCGTTTGACTAGTCAATTGATTGTGTTATCAACAAATTACGGAGTTGTATGGTGAGCCAGTGACCGTATCATCACCCTAAAATGTACTCCTATTTTATTAACACGGTACAGACTCAAACTACCATTTCTTTCTTTCATATATGGGCTGACAGGTGGGCCCCATAGTTACGCGCCCCGATGGTGCAACACTAGTTGCGCCGCGTGGAACATTTGGCTGGTCAATTGATTGTGTCATCAACAAAATACGGAGTTGTACGGGGGAGCCCCAGAGGTATATGCTTCAGCGCAAAGGACGGCTCGCTTCCCCACTGCCCAACTGATATCATTGGCTAATGCCGAAGATGATGGTGGCCGGCACCGGTTCGAGTTCATCACCGGCCACTACTTTGCCATGGCCGGCACCGGCTCGAGTTCATCCTAACATTCCCCTCTTCCGTGGAGCCCATGCGGGGTCGACGAAGGTCCTCGCAACAAAAGGATCCGGCAAGACACCTACTGTGTACGCCGGCATCGCCTCCGCGGTGGCCTTCATGGGACCCAAGCGGCGGCGGCCTCCCGTGTTCTACTTCTCCTCGATGATGGCGGCGGACGTGGAGGCGCTGGCCACCGACTCGTCACTCTCTGCGCACCCGGCTTCTATCGCTGCTTGCATGGCGCGGCCGCTGGCATGGGAGTCTCGGCCACAGAAACGGGAGACGCGGTACGAGGCGGCGGCATGGACGGCAACAACGACGCCCGTGCGCCGCTTCTCGTCGAGCTGGCCTGGAGCGGCGAGTTGCTGAACCGCGCGCCGGCTTGGGGCGGCAACTGGCTCCATCGGGCGAGGGGAGGGAGGTGGATCAGCGAGCTGGATAGCTCATATCCGGTGGGCTACCCAGCCGCCTTGGATGCGGAATAACTACTCTTCATAAGCCATTGTAAGAGTGGACAAAATGGTGAAGCAGGAGATAGGGGAGCGGCGGAGTTGTGCGATTCTTGGCCGGCGTTTGGCCTCGTTTAAATAGGAGATTAAATAGACGGCAGACGGGAGGAGCTCGGCCGGTGTTGCGTTTAATGTCGGCCCGGTCATGAACGGACGTGTGTCTAGTGTGGGTTTCTCGGCTTCCACACGAGCGGGTTTCATGGAGGCGTTTGAATGCGGCAAGGAGGCGTGTTCAGCCGGGCGTGCAGCGAGTGGCGCCCTCGACTTTGACCTAGGACACCGCGCCGTTCTTCCACTGACGTGTGGGCTCTTTGGGTACATGGCCTGCATGTCAGTGACCCAACGCAGGCAGCGCACAGCAGAGGAACCTTTGGTGGGCCAGGGCAGTCAGAAGCGGGCATTTCATAAATCGATGATTGTTCATTGAGTGTGACGTCATCTTTTTCATGTAGATAAGCCATGTTGATAGCCCGTTCGATACGTTGTGATTCATAAAGACCGCTGCAAACATCAATGTTCTGCTTATCACAGATAAGATTAATTAATACCCGTAACAATCCATGTCCTTAACAAAGGGTGCATGCACGTATAGGTTGAGCGTGTGTCTTGCGTCGTGTGCTGTGTGCATGCAGGCGTGCGTGCAAGGGTACGTTTCAGTGTTGCATCCATGGGTGCATACGTGCGTGTGTTCGTGAGTGCATGTGTACGTGTCAGTGTTGCACGCATGCATGTGTGCCTGTGTACGTTATGTGTACGTGTCAGTTTTGCACGCCTGCATGCGTGCGTGTCTTGCGTACGTGCATGTGTACGTGCGGGGTGAGGCTACACGTCAGTCGACTGACTTTTTCATCTCTGGTCATTACATTTTCCAGCCTATGGATACGAAATCAAGGGCCTCCAGTTTATCATCAAACTCCACCCCCCTGAGCCGCTAGCCACCACCGGCCGAACCGCCGGCCCCCGCCGGCCGCGGCCGGCCCGCGTCGCCACGCCGCCCCGCCCTCCCCGAAACCACTCCCACCGCCGGTCCGCCGCCGCACCGGCCATCCCTCTAGCCCCCCCCCCCGCGCCGAGCTTTTTCTCTGGCGATCGCCACCCCACCGCCCAATCAACGCCCCCCCACCGCCGGCGACTTCCAACCAGAGGTCTCATGACCACTAATTTATTACCATTTCTGTCCTTCCTATACGCGCTGACGGGTGGGCCCTATGGTAATGTGCGCTGCTGAATGTGGACCGTTTGACTGGTCAATTGATCGTGTTATCAACAAATTACGGAGCTGTATGGTGAGCCAGTGACCGTATCATCACCCTAAAATGTACTCCTATTTTACTAACACAGTACAGACTCAAACTACCATTTCTTTCTTTCATATACGGGCTGACAGGTGGGCCCCATAGTTACGCGCCCCGATGGTGCAACACTAGTTACGCCGCGTGGAACATTTGACTGGTCAATTGATTGTGTCATCACCAAAATACGGAGTTGTACGGGTGAGCCAGTGACCGTATAATCATGACATGTATTTGTTAATACGGTACAGACGCAAGGGCTCATATATACGCGCAAGCACTCACTGCTATAAGCGCACACACGCGGACCCTACCACTATGAGCACCTTCGAGAGAGTGGGCCAGCATATGCTCTTGAGATTTTACGAAGTCACCATAGGTGCCTCGTAGTCGAGTGGAACGTCTCCTCCCACTAAACGCACATCGCCAGAAAATACTGAAATTAACACAAGATAAATGCGAGCACCGGGACTTTAACCTTGGTGGGCTCGAGAAACCACTGTCCTCCTGACCATCCAACCACATGTTGGTTAGCACGACAAAATGTATGTGGTGACCGTGATGAGCTTATTCTGAAGTCCAGTGACCATATCGTGCTTTCGCTTCAAATACAATGACCGTAAGTGTCGTCAACAAAATACGGAGCACGCATCAAATGCAAAGTCCGTCAGTGTCATCAACAAAATATGGAGACGTGATACGTCTCCAACGTATCTATAATTTTGATTGTTTCATGCTATTATATTACCCCTTTTGGATGTTTATGGGCTTTATTTTACACATTTATATCATTTTTGGGACTAACCTACTAACCGGAGGCCCAGCCCGTATTGCTTTTTTTGTGCCTATTTCAGTATTTCAAAGAAAAGGAATATCGAACAGAGTCCAAACAGAATGAAACCTTCGGAGCGTGATTTTTGGAACGAACGTGATCTAGAGGACTTGGAGTGCAAGTCAAGAAGCAGCTGAGGCGGCCACGAGAGGGTAGGGCACGCCCCCCCCCCTACAGGGCACGCCCCCTGTCTCGTGGGCCCCTCGGGCGGCCACCGACGTACTTCTTCCTCCTATATATACCTACGTACCCCGAAAACATCCAGGGAGCCACCGAAACACAATTTCCACCGCGGTAACCTTTTCCATCCGCGAGATCCCATCTTGGAGCCTTCGCCGGCGCTCCGCCGGAGGGGGAATCGATCATAGAGGGCTTCTACATCAACACCATAGCCCTCCGATGAGTTGTGAGTAGTTTACCACAGACCTTCGGGTCCATAGTTATTAGCTAGATGGCTTCTTCTCTCTTTTTGGATCTCAATACAATGTTCTCCCCCTCTCTTGTGGAGATCTATTCGATGTAAACTCTTTTTGCGGTGTGTTTGTCGAGATCCGATGAATTGTGGGTTTATGATCAAGTTTATCTATGAGAAATATTTGAATCTCTTCTGAATTCTTTTATGTATGATTGGTTATCTTTGCAAGTCTCTTCGAATTATCAATTTGGTTTGGCCTACTAGATTGATCTTTCTTGCCATGGGAGAAGTGCTTAGCTTTGGGTTCAATCTTGCGGTTTCCTTACCCAGTGACAGAAAGGGTTGCAAGGCACGTATTGTATTGTTGCCATCGAGGATAAAAAGATGGGGTTTATATCATATTGCATGAGTTTATCCCTCTACATCATGTCATCTTGCTTAATGTGTTACTCTGTTCTTTATGAACTTAATACTCTAGATGCAGGCAGGAGTCGGTCGATGTGTGGAGTAATAGTAGTAGATGCAGGCAGGAGTCGGTCTACTTGTTGCGGACGTGATGCCTATATACATGATCATGCCTAGATAATCTCATAATTATTCGCTTTTCTATCAATTGCTCGACAGTAATTTGTTCACCCACCGTAATACTTATGCTATCT
The DNA here is from genome assembly GCF_018294505.1 of Triticum aestivum. Taxonomy (NCBI): domain Eukaryota; kingdom Viridiplantae; phylum Streptophyta; class Magnoliopsida; order Poales; family Poaceae; genus Triticum; species Triticum aestivum. The sequence continues at coordinate 206,592,181 of NC_057808.1, forward strand.
TGAGAGAAGCCTCTAGTGAAACCTATGGCCCCCGGGTCTATCTTTTATTATATTTGCTTTCAATCTACTTTTATTTGCATCTTTACTTTTTGCATCTATATTATAAAATACCAAAAATATATTTATCTTATCATATTATCTCTATCAGATCTCACTTTCGCAAGTGGCCGTGAAGGGATTGACAACCCCGTTATTGCGTTGGTTGCGACTTCTTTGTTTGTTTGTGTAGGTGCGTGGGACTTTCTAGGAGCTTCCTACTTGATTGATACCTTGGTTCTCAAAAACTGAGGAAAATACTTACGCTACTGTGCTGCATCACCCTTTCCTCTTCAAGGAAAACCAACGCAAGCTCAAGACGTAGCAAGAAGGATTTTTGGCGCCGTTGCCGGGGAATCTTCCAACAAGTCAAGTCAAGTCAAGATTCGATCTCCCGCCAACGTGCGATTTCTATCGCCGTTGGAGGTCTTCGCTCAAGTCAAGACATACCAAGTACCCATCACAAACTCATCTCCCTCGCATTTACATTATTTGCCATTTTCCTCTCGTTTTCCTCTCCCCCACTTCACCCTTGCCGTTTTATTTGCCCTCTCTTTCCCAATCTCCTCCTCTCTTTTCGCTTGCCCTTTTTCTGCTTGCTTGTGTGTTGGATTACTTGTCGCCATGGCACAAGATAATACCAAATTGTGTGATTTTTCCAATACCAATAATAATGATTTCCTTAGTACTCCAATTGCTCCTCTTAATGATGCTGAATCTTGTGAAATCAATACTGCTTTGCCGAATCTTGTTATGAAAGATCAATTCGCCGGCCTTCCTAGTGAAGATGCCGCTACTCATCTAAACAATTTTGTTGATTTGTGTGATATGCAAAAGAAGAAAGATACGGACAATGATATTGTTAAATTGAATTTATTTCTGTTTTCACTTAGAGATCGTGCTAAAGTTTGGTTTTCGTCTTTGCCTAAAAATAGTATTGATTCCTGCAACAAGTGCAAAGATGCTTTTATCTCTAAGTATTTTCCTCCCGCCAAGATCATCACTCTTAGGAACGATATTATTAATTTTAAACAACTTGATCATGAGCATGTTGCCCAATCTTGGGAAAGAATGAAATTGATGATTTGCAATTGCCCTACTCATGGTTTGAATTTATGGATGATCATACAAAATTTTTATGCCGGTTTGAACTTTGCTTCTAGAAATCTCTTAGATTCAGCCGCGGGAGGCACGTTTATGGAAATCACATTAGGAGATGCTACAAAACTTCTTGATAATATTATGGCTAATTATTCTCAATGGCACACCGAAAGATCTACTAGTAAAAAAGTGCATGATATAGAAAAAATTAATGTTTTGAGTGGAAAGATGGATGAACTTATGAAATTGTTTGCTACTAAAAATACTCCATTTGATCCCAATGATATGCCTTTGTCTACTTTGATTGAGAATAATAATGAATCTATGGATGTGAATTTTGTTGGTAGGAATAGTTTCGGTAACAATGCTTATAGAGGAAACTTTAATTATAGACCGTTCCCTAGTAATTCCTCTAATAATTATGGAAATTCCTACAATAATTCTTATGGTAATTTTAATAAGATGCCCCCTGATTTTGAGAATAGTGTGAAAGAATTTGTGATTTCTCAAAAGAGTTTTAATGCTTTGCTTGAAGAAAAATTGCTTAAAGTTGATGATTTGGCTAGGAACGTTGATAGACTTTCGCTTGATGTTGATTCTCTTAAACTTAGATCTTCTCCTCCTAAGCATGATGTCAATGAGTCTCTCAAGGCAATGAGAATTTCCATTGACGAGTGCAAGGAAAGAACCGCTAGATTGCGTGCTAAGAAAGATTGCTTTGTAAAAGCGTGTTCTTCTAGTTTCCATGAAAATAATGATGAAGATCTTAAAGTTATTGATGTGTCTCCTATTAGATCTTTGTTTTGCAATATAAATCTTGATAATAATGGGACTGGAGATGAGTCAACTTTACCTAGAAGGCATCCCAAGAATTCGGAGTTTTTAGATCTTGATGCCAATTTTGGTAAAAGTGGGATTGGAGAGGTCATGACTTTAAATAGTATTGAACCCACTATCTCGGATTTCAAGGAATTTGATTATGATAATTGTTCTTTAGAAGGTTGTATTTCCTTGTTGCAATCCTTTGTTAATTCTCCTCATGCTTATAGTCAAAATAAAGCTTTTACCAAACATATTGTTGATGCCTTGATGCAATCTTATGATGAAAAACTTAATTTGGAAGTTTCTATACCTAGAAAACTTAATTATGAGTGGGAACCTACTATAAAGATTAGAATTAAAGATCATGAGTGTTTTGCTTTATGTGATTTGGGTGCTAGTGTTTCCATGATTCCGAAAACTTTATGTGAAGGATCAATGATATTCTCATTGTTGCAAATAGAAATTTGGTGCCCGTAGATTTTATCGTTCTTGATATAGATTGCAATCTTTCTTGTCCTATTATTCTTGGTAGACCTTTCCTTAGAACGATTTGGTGCGATTATTGATATGAAGGAAGGGAATATTAGATTCCAATTTCCATTAAGGAAAGGCATGGAGCACTTTCATAGGAAGAAAGTCAAATTACCTTATGAATCTATCATCAGATCTACTTATGAATTTAGTGCCAAAGATGGCACTACTTAGATCTATCTTCGCTTTTATGCCTAGCTAGGGGCTTTAAACGATAGCGCTAGTTGGGAGGCAACCCAATTTTATTTGTGTTTTTTGTTTTTGTTTCTGTTTAGTAATAAATCTTTCATCTACTCTCTGTTTTGATGTGTTTTTATCTTTTAATTAGTGTTTGTGCCAAGTAGAACCTATAGGATAACCTATGATGATAGTTGATTTGATTCTGCTGAAAAACAGAAACTTTGCACGCACGAGAAAAAAATTAGTAAATCAGAGAAACATGCTCTTGCGTTTATTCTTTTTGCTTCTGATCAATAGACAAATTTCTAGAACTTCCTATTTTGGTAGAGTTTTTGGGTTCCAGAAGTTTGCGTTAGTTACAGATTACTACAGACTGTTCTGTTTTTGACAGATTCTGTTTTTCGTGTGTTGTTTGCTTATTTTGATGCATCTATGGCTAGTAAAATAGTTTATAAACCATAGAGAAGTTGGAATACAGTAGGTTTAACACCAAAATAAATAAATAATGAGTTCATTACAGTACCTTATGTGGTGGTTTTGCTTTCTTTCACTAACGGAGCTTACGAGATTTCTATTGAGTTTTGTGTTGTGAAGTTTTCAAGTTTTGGGTAAAGCTTTGATGGACTATGGAATAAGGAGTGGCAAGAGCCTAAGCTTGGGGATGCCCAAGGCACCCCAAGATATTCAAGAATATCCAAAAGCCTAAGCTTGGGGATGCCCCGGGAAGGCATCCCCTCTTTCGTCTTCGTTCATTGGTAACTTTACTTGGAGCTATATTTTTATTCACCACATGATATGTGTTTTGCTTGGAGCGTCGTGTATTATATTAGTCTTTGATTTTTAGTTTACCACAATCATCCTTGCTGTACACACCTTTTGGGAGAAGCCTACTTAATTAGAATTTGCTAGAGTACTCAATGTGCTTCACTTATATCTTTTGAGCTTGATAGTTTTTGCTCTAGTGCTTCACTTATATCTTTTAGAGCACGGTGGTGGATTAATTTTAAAGAAATTGCTAGCCTCTCATGCTTCACTTATATTATTTTGAGAGTGCTTTAGAACAGCATGGTATTTGCTTTGGTTACAAATTTGGTCCTAGAATGATGAGCATCCAAGTTGGGTATAATAAAAACTATCATAGAAAGTGAATTGGATGCTATGATCAATTTGATGCTTGATAATTGTTCTGAGATATGGAGGTAGTGATATTAAAGTCATGCTAGTTGAGGCGATTATGAAAAATACTTGTGTTGAGGTTTGTGATTCCCGTAGCATGCACGTATGGTGAAACGCTTTGTGATGAAGTTGGAGCACAATTTTATTTATTGATTGTCTTCCTTATGAGTGGCGGTCCGGGATGAGCGATGGTCTTTTCCTACCAATCTATCCCCCTAGGAGCATGCGCGTAGTACTTTGTTTTTTGATGACTTCTAGATTTTTGCAATAAGTATATGAGTTCTTTTGACTAATGTTGAGTCCATGGATTATACACACTCTCACCCTTCCACCATTGCTAGCCTCTCTTGTGCCGCGCAACTTTCGCCGGTACTATACACCTACCATATACCTTCCTCAAAACAGCCACCATACCTACCTATCATGGCATTTCCATAGCCATTCCGAGATATATTGCCATGCAACTTTCCACCGTTCCGTTCATATGACACGCATTACTTTTGTCATATTGCTCTTTGCATGATCATGTAGTTGACATTGTATTTGTGGCAAGGCCACCTTCATAATTTTCATACATGTCGCTCTTGATTCATTGCATATCTCGGTACACCGCCAGAGGCATTCATATAGAGTCATATCTTGTTTTAGCTTTGAGTTGTAAATCCATAAAAGTGTGATGATCTTCATTATTAGAGCATTGTCCTAGTGAGGAAAGGATGATGAAGACTATGATTCCCCCACAAGTCGGGATGAGACTTCGGACTTTACAAAAAGAAAAAAAGGAAAAAAAGAGAAGGGCCAAAAAGAAAAAAAGGGGCCAAAGAAAAAAAAAGAAAAAAGAAAAAAAATAAAAAGAATAAAAATGAGAGAAAAAGAAAGAAGGGACATGCTACTATCTCTTTTTCCACACTTGTGCTTCAAAGTAGCACCGTGATCTTCATGATAGAGAGTTTCATATGTTGTCACTTTCATATACTAGTGGGAATTTTTCATTATAGAACTTGGCTTGTATATTCCAATGATGGGCTTCCTCAAATTGCCCTAGGTCTTCGTGAGCAAGCGAGTTGGATGCACACCCACTTAGTTTCTTTTGTTGAGCTTTCATATATTTATAGCTCTAGTGCATCCATTGCATGGAAATCCCTACTCACTCACATTGATATCTATTAATGGGCATCTCCATAGCCCGTTGATACGCCTAGTTGATGTGAGACTATCTTCTTCCTTTTTGTCTTCTCCACAACCACCATTCTACTCCACATATAGTGCTATGTCCATGGCTCACGCTCATGTATTGCGTGAAAGTTGAAAGAGTTTGAGATTATTAAAGTATGAAACAATTGCTTGGCTTGTCATTGGGGTTGTGCATGATTAAATACTTTGTGTGATGAAGATAGAGCCTAGCCAGACTATATGATTTTGTAGGGATAACTTTCTTTGGCCATGTTATTTTGAGAAGACATGATTACTTTGATTAGTATGCTTGAAGTATCACTATTTTTATGTCAATATGAACTTTTATTTTGTATCATTTGGATCTGAACATTCATGCCCCAATATAGAAAATTACATTGAGAATTATGCTAGGTAGCATTCCACATCAAAAATTATGTTTTTATCATTTACCTACTCGAGGACGAGCAGGAATTAAGCTTGGGGATGCTTGATACGTCTCCAACGTATCTATAATTTTTTTATTGTTTCATGCTATTATATTACCCCTTTTGGATGTTTATGGGCTTTATTTTACACATTTATATCATTTTTGGGACTAACCTACTAACCGGAGGCCCAGCCCGTATTGCTTTTTTTGCCTATTTCAGTATTTCGAAGAAAAGGATTATCAAACGGAGTCCAAACGGAATGAAACCTTCGGGAGCGTGATTTTTGGAACGAACGTGATCCAGAGGACTTGGAGTGCAAGTCAAGAAGCAGCCGAGGCGGCCACGAGAGGGTAGGGTGCCCCCCTACAGGGCGCGCCCCCCTGTCTCGTGGGCCCCTCGAGCGGCCACCGACGTACTTCTTCCTCCTATATATACCTACGTACCCCGAAAACATCCAGGGAGCCACCGAAACACAATTTCCACCGCGGTAACCTTCTGTATCCGCGAGATCCCATCTTGGAGCCTTCGCCGGCGCTCCGCCGAAGGGGGAATCGATCACGGAGGGCTTCTACATCAACACCATAGCCCCTCCGATGAGTTGTGAGTAGTTTACCACAAACCTTCGGGTCCATAGTTATTAGCTAGATGGCTTCTTCTCTCTTTTTGGATCTCAATACAATGTTCTCCCCCTCTCTTGTGGAAATCTATTCCATGTAAACTCTTTTTGCAGTGTGTTTGTCGAGATCCGATGAATTGTGGGTTTATGATCAAGTTTATCTATGAGAAATATTTGAATCTCTTCTGAATTCTTTTATGTATGATTGGTTATCTTTGCAAGTCTCTTCGAATTATCAGTTTGGTTTGGCCTACTATATTGACCTTTCTTGCCATGGGAGAAGTGCTTAGCTTTGGGTTCAATCTTGCGGTGTCCTTACCCAGTGACAGAAAGGGTTGCAAGGCACGTATTGTATTGTTGCCATCGAGGATAGAAAGATGGGGTTTATATCATATTGCATGAGTTTATCCCTCTACATCATGTCATCTTGCTTAATGCGTTACTCTGTTCTTTATGAACTTAATACTCTAGATGCAGGCAGGAGTTGGTCGATGTGTGGAGTAATAGTAGTAGATGCAGGCAGGAGTCGGTCTACTTGTTGCGGACGTGATGCCTATATACATGATCATGCCTAGATAATCTCATAGTTATTCGCTTTTCTATCAATTGCTCGACAGTAATTTGTTCACCCACCGTAATACTTATGCTATCTTGAGAGAAGCCTCTAGTGAAACCTATGGCCCCCGGGTCTATCTTTTATTATATTTGCTCTCAATCTACTTTTATTTGCATCTTTACTTTTTGCATCTATATTATAAAATACCAAAAATATATTTATCTTATCATATTATCTCTATCAGATCTCACTTTTGCAAGTGGTCGTGAAGGGATTGACAACCCCTTTATTGCGTTGGTTGCGAGTTCTTTGTTTGTTTGTGTAGGTGCGTGGGACTTTCTAGGAGCTTCCTACTGGATTGATACCTTGGTTCTCAAAAACTGAGGGAAATACTTATGTTACTCTGCTGCATCACCCTTTCCTCTTCAAGGAAAACCAACTCAAGCTCAAGACGTAGCAAGACGTATCGTGAGCTAGATACCGGTGTACTGTATATGCTTATTTTCTTAGTGGCCGATTGCGTGTGTGGTGTGGTGGGCACATTATTTCTAGTTGTGGTGGGTCAACATGAAGACTCATGGGTCGGTTCCATCCTGCGCCACATATAGGTTGGACCGAGACGCGTTATACGAAGACCCATGTGGAGGACTCGACGTACAACGCGAAGCTACCAGAGTCGCGGAGGACTCTATCCCCACCGGTGATAAGCCGACTATATATGATTTGTAACCCTAGGCCCCCAGTATGTTATAGAAGCTTGGGGGCTAGTTCGTCGATAGTATACACACACGCACAATGCCTGGTATCCATGTGTACTTTGTAGACACCCCTATCACTAATATACAGTACCAGGAGTAGGCTCTTTCTTCAACTGCAAGGGTCCGAACTAGGGTAAAACTTTGCCTCGTATTACCATCCAGCCTAACAGTCAGGGATATCCTACCGAATGATATGATGAAATCATATCTGCCAACTACTAAGAGAGAGGTGTGTCGGGGGGGCAATGTGTGCGAGAGAGGCCTAAAGATAATGTGCGTATGGGAGACACGTAGGCACATATATGTGCGTATAGAGGGCTAGTCGAGACCGTGCGTGTGTATATATGCATGTGAGAGAAATAGTGTTTTCCAACTGAGATTAGTGAAAAGAGTGGTACATAGTAGTTAGAAAGAGAGAGAGAGAGAGAAACAGAGAGAGCATGTGCGTGAGACACCCCGACACCCTGAGAGAGATTGTGAGCATGTGTGAAAGAGAAATACCGATGCATATAAAGTGTGTGCACTTATGCGTTAGATAGAGAGATATATAACGCGTTTGTGACAACGGGCTCAGGCATAGTGCATCTACGTGTAAAAGGCGGTTCTACGCATTAAATTAAAATATAAATGGCATTATTATTTTTGGATGAGATCATGAATTTTGCAAATTGCGTATGGACGAAAATCGGTCTATCAGACACCCATACTCTATTTAATTCTAGCATGTGCATGTGTTTATTTCATATTATCGATCCATAGAGTGAGAGCGGTTTGAAATACAGGCAATGGATGCTTTTGCAATTCATATATAAACATTAATTAGTGCACTCCATGTTGTTAGTTTGAAGCACTTTATACATTTGTCACTTGCATGGATACATTCCAAATTGCTAGCTACGAAACAGAATACATGTCGAATTCAACATAAAGGAGGTTTCGAAGATTCGAATTCATAGGAAGTGCATTCATCTATTTGAACCCGAGATAATGGCATTTGTAAATCAAATGTAAAAGGGGGCATCAATCTTTGTTGTGAGTTTGAACATGCTATATATATTCATACGCATATCTAACTTTTTTTGCAACCAAGGAGATTATATCTGGAACCATGCATGAACTGAGGTAAGTTGCATATTTTTTAATATATACTCATGTACAATGTATATTCAAATGTACCCCCTCCATTCCAAAATAATCGTAGCTTTAGGATTTTCAAGAGTAAAGATTTTTGAAGTTTGACAAATCCTGAAAGTTCAATTCAAGAGAACCGAAAACGTTAATGCTTCTGCTCCCAAATATTGAACGAAGCGCCAAATAGTCCTGTGGTCACCCGAAACCGCGCGAGACTAATGTTTGGTGGTAGGAAATTACTGTCCTGACTCTGGCTCATGTAGCCTATCGGCCCAATGTCCAAAGGTCTAAACCGGGGTAGGTTTGTAACTTCACCAAGACGCCAGTCTCAACCGCCTTCGACAAGCATTCATACGCCATGGGCGCCTAAACACCCATGCGCTCGGCCGAAATCTATCCCGCCCGCATTTGGGACACCTGAGATTACTGTCCTACCCCCAACCCGCAATATGTCCAAAATTTTAGATGGGGGCAAAGTTTGTAACTTTCCCCAAATTTCGAACAAGCGCGTCTCAAACCGAAACATTGTTCCCCCTTAGTTCCCCGCCTCCCTCCGTTTCCCCATTCATACTCCGTGGGCACCAAAACGCCCTCTCCACTAGCCTCCTCCGTCCTCCACCCCATAGCGGCCAATCCACCGCCGCCCTCCTCCATCACGCTGGAGCCGGTACCCCGACATCGTCGTCCAACGCAACCGCAACCGCAATGCCCTCAAGGACTTAGCAGATGAAGCCGAGGCAAAGCTGCCTCCACGACGCCGACGCCGACGTGCGCCGTACCAGAACCACTCCGACCACGCCGTCCTGCGCCTCACTGCTGCCGCTCCACTGTCGCAACCGTCCACCGCACCGGAGCTGTTCCCGCTACGCCGTCGTTCGCCGCCTCGGATTTGGTTCTCCGCCGCCGACAGACGGCCACCGCACCACACTCAACAACTTGGCCATGGGTTCGTCCAAGGCTCCACCGTCCTCCACAACTTCTGGTTTCCAGCAAAGATCGTTGGAAAAACAGAAGGAGTACATAGCACTGCCAGTAGAAAGAGGTACTCCTCTTCCCTTATTCATGCAAATCTTACTTCTCTGCTCACACCGTATTCATCCCACGAAAGAAACTAGTTGAGCGCTTCTTACTGCATCTTCTTCGTGATACTAAATGCACAAGGTTTCCTCCCTTTACTATTTCACCTTTGCTAGAGGTCAGTAGCCCGCCTGGATTTCAATTCAGGGTCAGTCGAACCGCAATTAAAAGAAGCATCACCCGCTTAGGCGCGCGGAGCACCTAGTCTGCCTGTTCCCCGGGGAAGCGGCGCATCGGTGTCTATCATAGGGGTGTGGGGCGCAGGAGCTACTTGCGCCCGATCTGGAGGTCGGCGGGGCTTGAATGGATGGCCGGGGGGCGGTGCCAAGCACGGCGGTGCGGTGAGGTCGAGGGGAGGGCGCAGGCAGGGGAGGAATACTGGGCCGGTGGTCGCTGGCGTTTCGAGGAAGATCGTCAACACTGACTGGCTGGAGGTAGATGAAGGCGATCTGCCCGTTCTTTGTACATCGGACGATGCAGAAAAAATGGACTGACCTATTTGTTTTCAGTCGACTGTTATTTTCATAGAATCCTGTAGTAATTTAGTGTGCCATGCATGTTGTAGAGCTATCATATGTCTCCCGTCATTTATTTCTCACCGACCTGCTATCTGCTACCTTTACACTGTACTAATTGTGAACACACTTCACCCATACTCACACTATTGTCTTTTTATGCATGGGTATTTCAGACTCTGACGCAGTGTTCATGAATGCATAAAAGAAAAGACAGAAGTCGCTCCAGTGTAATTCAAAGATAAGCACTAAGCATTTCAGCGCTCTAAAGGGTGCAGTGTCAGCAGTTGGAGATAGTAAACGTAGCTCTGCAGTTGATGATCCCAATTGCCACACACGACCATCCCAGGTGCTTGCTTTAACTTTGCGCTGTCAAATGTGATTTCATCCTCTCCACATGATTCTCAAGAAACAGCAAGCCTAAATGAAGATATTGAACGTAGCTCTGTACTTGAAGACCGCACTTCCCCTACACCACCATCACAGGTGCTTGCTCTAACTTCGCAGTGTGATATGTGGTTGCATGTTGCATACGGTGTCTAGCTTGAATGCTTCTAATTAGGGTAAATTGCATCTGCTTAGTTTACACACTATACATGTGAATATGACATGCCTTCCTATTTTTGGTACACACTACATCTATGTGTTAACCTTGTTCTTACATGAAACTACCTCTCTTCTGTATCCTGCATCAATCACTTACAATGAGTCACCTTTATTCATTGCATATTGCATATTATTTCTAGCATGTTGCCATGTATTGCTTCTAATTTGGTCAAATAAATTTGTTAGGGCACCCTTTTAATTTGGTACAGTGATATTGGTTTCATCTTTCATATGGTTTCTAGCTTGCATTGATTCTAATAAGTTCAAGCACCTTGTGCTTAGTTTACACTTTATACATCATACATGTCAATATGTCACGCCGTCCTGTTTTTCATACATATTCCATCCTCCTATCATGCGGCTGCCTTACATGAAAGTAGTGTTCGTCAGTATCATGCATCAATGAGTTCTGAAGAGCAAATTTTATTCCTTTTTCTTGTGGGTTTGACTTGACAAGGAAAAATCAAGAAAAAGGAAGGAAAAGAGTAAGGAAGGCGATGATGGTGGTCCTCTGCAGCAATGTAAATGGAGCATCTGTACCGATTCTCCTTGTACTGATAGTGCATTACAAGGTCCAAGTCTCCGCTCCCCTACTCCACCATCCAAGGTGCTTGCTCTAACTTGGCAGTGTGATATCTGGTTGCATGTTGCATATGGTGTCTAGCTTGTATTGCTCCTAATTAGTGTAAACTCCATCTGCTTAGCTTACACATGATACATGTGAATATGACACGCTTTCCTGTTTTTGGTACATACTATATCTGTCTATCACACCATGTTCTTACATGAAACTACTCTTCTTGTGTATCCTGCATCAATCACTTATGATGGGACACCTTTAAGTTGGCAGTGTGATATCGGTTTGCATCTTGAATATGATTTCTAGCATGTATTGCTTCTAGTTTGATGAACGCCGCCTATGACAAGACAGTTTTAACTTGGCAGAGTGATATTGATTGCACCTTCCATATGGTGTCTAGTTTGCAGTGCTTCTAATTTGTTGAAATGCCTTCTGCTTAGTTACCACATCATAGGTGTGGATATGTCAAGCCATCCATTTTTTCGTACATATTCCATCCTCGTATCATGACTTTGCCTTTCATCAGAGTAGTGTTCGTCGGTATCATGCATGAATGAGTTCTGAAGAGCAAATTATATTCCTTTTTCTTATCGGTATGACCTCACAATGCAAAATCAATAAAGTTGAAGGAAATTGGCAAGGCATTGGATGATGGTGGTCCTTCCGAGCAACTGAAACGGAGGTTCTCTACAGATTCTACTCCGCCATCCTCCCAACAAGATTCGCAAGACAACGCAAGGCTAGACAGTCAACGTAGCTGTGTAGATGATGATCACATCTCCCCTACTCCACCATCACAGGTGCTTGCTCTAACTTGGCACGATTATATGTGGTTGCATGTTGCGTATGATGTCTAGCTTGTATTGCTTCTAACTTTGTTGAATTGCATCTGCTTACTTTACACATAATGCCTGTGAATATGACATGTGTTCCTGTTTCTACATCAGACTACTCTTCTTGCATATCCCGCATCAGTCACTTATGATAAGGCACCTTTAAGTCGCCACTGTGATATTGGTTGTGTCTTGCATATGATTTCTAGCATGTATTGCTTGAAAGGCCATACAGTTTGAACTTGGCAGAGTGATATTGGTTGCATCTTTCATATGGTGTCTAGCTTGCAGTGCTTCTAATTTGTTGAAATGCCTTCTGCTTAGTTACCACATCATAGGTGTGAATATGTCACGCCATCCTGTTTTTCATACATATTCCATCCTCGCATCATGTGTTTGCCTTTCATCGGAGTAGTGTTCGTCAGTATCATGCATTAATGAGTTCTGAAGAGCGAATTTTATTCCTTTTTCTTATCGGTTTGACTTCACAATGCAAAATCATTACAGCTGAAGGAAATTAGTCCGGCAGTGGATGATGGTGGTCCTTCGGAGCAACTCAAACAGGGGGTCTCTACAGATTCTACTCCACCATCCTCCCAACAAGATTCACAAGACAACACAAGGCTGGACAGTCAATGTAGCTGTGTAGATGATGAGCACATCTCCCCTACTCCACCATCACAGGTGCTTACTCTAACTTGGCACTATTATATGTGGTTGCATGTTGCGTATGATGTCTAGCTTGTATTGCTTCTAACTTGAATTGCATCTGCTTACTTTACACATAATGCCTGTGAATATGACACGTGTTCCTGTTTCTAGAACATACGTGTACATGATGAGCACATCTCCCCTACTCCACCATCACAGGTGCTTGCTCTTACTTGGAACTGTTATATGTGGTTGCGTTTTCCGTATGATCTCTAGTTTGTATTGCTTCTGATTATGTTGAATTGCATCTGCGTAGCTTACAACTTATACCTGCAACGATCACTTACCCATAAGACACATTTAACTTGGGACTGTGATGTAGGTTGCATCTTGCATTGTCTTCTAGCTTGTACTGCTTCTAATTTCTTGAAATGGAACTTACGACGAGACACTTTTTACCTGATAGAGTGATATTGGTTGCATGTTCATATGGTGCCTAGCTTTCATTTCTTCTAATTTTGTTGAAATGCCTTCCACTTACTGTTTTTTCATACATATTCCATCCTCCTATCATACATGTGAATATGAAATGCTGTCTTTTTTGTATATATTCCATCCTCCTATCCTGCGATTGCCTTACATCAAAGTAGTGTTCATCTGTATCATGCATCAACCAGTTATGCAGAGCTAAGTTTATTCATCTTCTTGTGGTTTTGACTTCATAAGGCAATATCAGAAAATAGGAAGGAAAAGAGTAAGTTAGGGGATGTTGGTGGTCCTCCGCACCGACGCAAACAGAGACTCTCTAGATTTGCCACTGCTACTGCTAATGAAGTTGAAGTCCCAAGTCTACATGATGAGTTCATCTCCCGTACTCCACCATCGCAGGTGCTTGCTCTAAGTTGACAGTGTGACAATTGGTTTCATGTTGCATATGTTGTCTAGCCTGTATTTCTTCTATTTTGATTAAATTGCACCTGCTGAGTTTATACATTATACATGTGCATATGACATGGCTTTCTGTGTCTAGAATACACTGCATCTATCTATCATACCATGTTCTTACATCAAAGTACTGTTGTTGTGTATCCCGCATCAGTCACTCATGATTGGACGCTTTTAACATGGCAGTTTGATAGTGGTTGCATCTTGCATTGATTTCTATGTTGTACTGCTTCTAATTTTTCGAATTGCCACTTATGACAAGACACTTTTAACTTGGCAGAGTAATATTGGTTGCATCTTTCATATGGTGTCTAGCTTGCATTACTTCTATTTTCTTGAAAATCCTTCTGCTTAGTTTGCACATCGTAGCTGTGAATATGTCATGCCGTCCTGTTTTTCTTACATATTCCATCCTCATACGGTTGTCTTACATCAAAGTATTGCTTGTCTGTATCATGCATCAATGAGTTCTGAAGAGCGATTTTATTCTTTTGTGTTGTGGGTACGGCTTGACATGGCAAAGTCAAAAAAGAGCAAGGAAAATAATATAGTAGGGAGTGCTGTTACTTGTCGGGTGAAACGGAAAAGGATCTGTCGTCGAGATTCTGCTGGTACTTATAGTGCAGTAGAAAGTCCAAGTCCACCGGCTAAATCTACAAACACAGTATCACCTGCTCCACCAGCTGCAGCATCCGCTTCAACTGTACTAGCATCTCAACGAGTTACTCGTTTGTTTGCTCCGGAACCGGCCAGTTCCCAAGCCACCTTCACACCTAACACTACTTCCGAAGCACTGCTGACACAACAGGACTTGGCAAGATCAGATTAACCTCATGAGCATCAACACCAAGACGAAACCTGACCGACTCAAGTTGCAGTTGCATGCTCCTTTATATGTACTCTCATAGTTTGATGTACACTAACACTTTCCATATTCGTTGTTGAACTAGCACCATGGCGCAAGCGGAAACAGACATCAGGGATAATGCTTGATAGATTAACAAAATCTAAAGGAGGAAGAATGGAGATCCATTTAGAGGCAGGTTTAAAAAGGCCACGTGATGCTATAGAGTCAGCCAAGTAAGTATCAGAGGCAGTCGTTGCCGTTAGGTGTCATGCACGTATCCTCCCAACGTGGATCCAGTACAGGAATGAGAAAGACAATACCCAGTTTAACACCTTCCTTGACCATTTATCCGGAAGTAATGTTATTCATCGCGATTAGTAATATTGTCTTGCTCTGTCCCATACTTTCTAGCTTCCTCCTAATAAGACTCACATTCTTTTTTCAACAGATGAGGTTCAAGTTGGATCCGAAAGATGATGCAACTAAACAAGCATGCACTCATGTTTTTCAGTCTGCTCTGCGACAGTATTGGTACCACCTTAGAAAATCTCACTTTGAAGGCAAGGCTAATAATGAAATCTCCCAAACATCTCCAGTGGAATATATTACAGATGAAGACTGGACAGCCCTCGTTAAACACTGGTCTGATCCAAAGTATCAGGTAGGCTATATATATTTGATCAGACCACATATTGAACTTGTATTTATGTATGTGCCTTACAAGTGTATCTTCTTCTAGGCTAACTGTTTGAAGAACAAAACCAACCGTTCTAAAGTGAAATTCTAACAGACAACAGGATCTCGTAGCTATATTGCACACTGCGAGGCTCTTGTAAATAGCTACTACTTCCTTCTTTTTTTGTGCCATATTATCGTATCTATATTGACTTGTTCCAAATACAGAGGAAAGCCCGTGCAAACCAAAAAGAACCTGAACCGAATGCAGTGCAAATCTTCAAGGATTGCCACACCAGCAAGATGAAGGGCATGAGCACACCAGTTCAAGCCGCTGTTTTAAGTCCTTACTCCTCCTGCCTTTGAACTGATTGGTATTGTGATGTGTTCATTTAACTACTTGGTTTGCAGCCAATGTCAGTTACTTTGTTCACTTTTATACACAGTTGTCTTAACGTATCATTTCACCTTACATGGTTTAAAAGAGATGAAGGATATTCTTTTGGTCTTGATCTGTAATCTAGTTTTTATGTTCACGTGCGCACACAATGATAAAATAGCCTGTTTGTTTTATATCTGTTTGCCCATGATATGAATGATGTCATACTATGTTCATCCTACTTTGAACCATGTCTCTTTATCCTTAGATGTCAACGAATGTGAGGAAATAGACAATACAGTAGGCATGGTACATGGACATATGTTCCGAAAGTGATTTTATTATGTAGTTGGCACTACAATACATGCTAATGTATTACAGTAGTTCACCAAAATAAGTTATGTATAAACATTTAACCTACTTTGTTTGTTTTTGTCTCGTTAGTAACTTATCTGGTACACTAATCTACAAGTTCAAACTTTCAGGAAGCTATGGAACAAATGATTGAATAGCCACAACCACCTGAAGGTGACGAGGCTACCACAGGCACAATGTCACCTCTTGCTGCAGTGCATAAGTATCTCTCCACTAACAGTGCAAAAATCACATTCCTATGTAATTCTGGGTTGGTTGTCAAGGTAACCTCGTCCAAATCGCCTACTGAACAAAATCTTCCTGCTAGACAAAGTGATATATCTGTGCTCCAGACACAAGTCCAATCCCGAATGGACGTCGTTTCGGAAACAAGAATAGTGGTTGACAAATGTCGTCAAGATATGAATGGTTTTGAAACCAGACTATCAGACATTCGCTTCGTTGTTCAAGAGCAATGGTGGAAAAAAGGTGAAGATCGTGCTGCTCCATCAGATTCTACAGCCTGACACATTAGCACTCAGGTCAAATGATTTGTGCTTCTATACATCTGATGGTGCTTTTATCTGGAAGGACTGTAAACTTTATGCCAATAGGCCTTTTGTTGTATGGTTGGAATTTATTTTGTTGTGATACAACATTTATGATGCTACCATAGGTTGCAGTAATTACGACGCTATTTTTGTATAGTGTAGGTTTATCTTAGTAATGTATTCGGCCGAAAGCTTCGTAGGAGCCCAACATGCCAACATTCGTCGGGCCCATTCCAATTGGGCTAAAAACGATTACGGGCCGAAATTGGCATGTAGCCCACTAAAAATATCTGGGCCTAAATCAGCATAAGCTTTCATATTTTTCTGGTAGGCCTGTGCCCATAGTGGGCCTTTAACAGGCCTAAACATAATTTGGGCCCTCAGTAAAAATAGGCCATTTACAGGTGTAAATATCTCGAGCCCATAAAAAACATGGGCCTTTAATAGACCGAAAGTGAGATTGGGTCGTGATTGTGCCAAATAACCCACTGGTCTTAGCAGGCCGAAATGGTGGCCCATTTACGATGCGGATCTTTGACAGGCCGAAATTCGGACGGGTCATAAATGCACCGACCTAATACACGGGCCTTTAACAGGCCGGAACTTCGGTCGGGCTAGATTATCGTCAATTTTATATGGGCCGTTAATGTGCCCGATATGACGTTGGGCCACATATGGCCCATGGTTTTCGTCCGGCGTTAATAGGCCGAATATGACAACAGGCCGAAAGTGGCCCAAATCTATAGTGGGCCTCTAATAGGCCGAATGTCAGACATGGCCGAATATGACCCAAATCCTTCACGGTTGTTTATGGGCCAAAAGTTTGATGGCCTGTAAATGGGCCCAAATGAAGCAGGACCTTTAACAGGCCGGAAATACACTGGGCCGTAATTCGGCCCAATTACTTAGCGCACTGTTAACGGGCCAGAAGTGACCATGGGCCGCGATGATGACAAGTTTAGGATAGGCCGTTGACGGGCCGATTTGACAGAGAATGTTGGGCCTTTAGCTGGGCTGGCCCATTATGGTCTGCAAAATCTTGTGGGCCTTTAGTTGGGCCGGCCCATTGTGGTCCACTAAATCTTGTGGGCCTTTAGCTGGGCCGGCCCATTATGGTCTGCAAAATCTTGTGGGCCTTTAGCTGGGCCAGCCCATTATGGTCCGCTAAATCTCTTGGGCCTTTAGCTGGGCCGGCCCATTATGGTCCGCTAAATCTTATGGGCCTTCAGTTGGGCCGGCCCATTTAAACTTTATGGGCCACTTTTGGGCTCGTCCACGTGTCAACATATCATAGGCCCATCTCGACCGTTGGATGAGTGACACCTGTGCCAACGCGGAGCTGACGCGTGGATCCGTCAGCCAATGAGAATTTTACACATGGAAAATCGGCATTGGTCGTGGCTGTTAGCGGGTTATCGGATCCAAAACCGGACCCGATAGCTTAACAGCATCCCGTTACGATGGATGACACGTGTCGGTCACCCTTGACGAAAGCACTTCTATGATGCGCGATTTATCATCATGGAAGTGGACACTTCCATGATGATAATTTTGGTAATGTCATGGAACACTTCTATGACAGCACAGGTATGACTATCTTCATTCTATCATAAATTTGTCATGGATGTACATGCATGACAGAAAACGTGACCTACTGTGACAAACACGTATCATCACGGAAGTGTATTTTTTTTTAGTGTTACCCTCAGTAATTTGGAGCATCAATACTACTCCTAACAGGTCAATAGGCTATACACCCTTCTTCATGGTCTACGGGGCAGAGGTGGTTCTTCCAAGTGATATCCGTCATGACTCGCCCCGTGTGGCGGCTTACGTTGAAACTGTCAATGAGGAAGCACGTTGGGATGCACTTGATGGCGTTGGATGAAGAGCGTGACCTTGCGGCAGCTCGTTCGGCAAAATACCAGCAGGATCTGCGTCGTTATCATAGTCGCCGGGTTAAAACCTGGACCATTCAAGAAGGCAATTTGGTGCTCCAGTTGATCCAGGATCAAACAGATATGCATAAGTTATCCCCACCTTGGGAGGGACCGTTTGTGGTTAGCAAGAACCTGAACAACAGGTCATATTAGCTTATTGATATGCGAGAACACAAGGACTCACAAACATCAGAGGAGGAGACACGTCGGCCTTGGAACATCGCTCATCTTCGACCTTACTACACTTGAGCCACCGGCTCTTGTGTTGTACATACTTTTATCAATGTATATATTATGATCAATATAATAAAGCCGGCATACCTGATAATTCAGGGCCTTTGTTGTTTCATTTCTAAGTATCCGAGTCTTTATTGTTTGTTAATAAAGTCATTTGGGGGCTTCCTGCCCAATGAGCATATCTATGCTTACCATCTTGATCAGGCTTCCATGACTTATTATAGATCACTTGGGGGCTACCTGAAAGTATCAAGAAGAGGTGTCTAGAGGGGCGTGATTAGACCCTCAACAAGGAAAAGTAGCAGTTTTTAAATTCTTCAAGTTAAGATTGAGTTTTCACACAAGTTTAAACATTCACAATACATTTCAAGCAAGCATGGCAAGAGTATATGAGCAGCGGAAAGTAAAGCATGCAAGTTGCACGAAAGTAAAGGGATGGGATTGGAGTGTGCAAACGCAATTGGAGACACGGAGATTTTTGGCATGGTTCCGATAGGTGGTGCTATCGTACATCCACGTTGGTGGAGACTTCAACCCACGAAGGGTAACAGTTGTGCGAGTCCACAGAGGGCTCCACCCACGAAGGGTCCACAAAGAAGCAGCCTTTTATATCCCACCATGGCCATCGCCCACGAAGGACTTGCCTCACTTGGGTAGATCTTCACGAAGTAGGCGATCTCCTTGCCCTTACAAACTCCTTGGTCTTGACGGAGGCTCCCAAGTGACACCTAACCAATCTAGGAGACACCACTCTCCAAAAGGTAATAGATGGGGTGTTGATGATGAACTCCTTGCTCTTGTGCTTCAAATGATAGTCTCCCCAACACTCAACTCTCTCTCACAGATTTGGCTATGGTGGAAAGATGATTTGAGTGGAAAGCAACTTGTGGAAGGCTAGAGATCAAGGTTCTTGTGGTTGGATTGGAATGTCTTGGTCTCAACACATGAGTAGGTGGTTCTCTCTTAGAAAATGAATGCTAGAAGTTGATGTCTACTAGACAACCTTCTTGTGGTAGACGTTGTTGGGCCTCCAAGTGCACAGGTTTGTAGGACAGTAGCAAATTTCCCTCAAGTGGATGACCTAAGGTTTATCAATCCGTGGGAGGCGTAGGATGAAGATGGTCTCTCTGAAACAACCCTGCAACCAAATAACAAAGAGTCTCTTGTGTCCCCAACACACCCAACACAATGGCAAATTGTATAGGTGCACTAGTTCGACGAAGAGATGGTGATACAAGTGCAATATGGATAGTAGATACAGGTTTTTGTAATCTGTAAATATAAAAACAGCAAGGTAACTAATAATAAAAGTGAGCACAAATGGTATAGCAATGCGTTGAAACAAGGCCTAGGGTTCATACTTTCGCTAGTGCAAGTTCTCTCAACAATAATAACATAATTGGATCATATAACTATCCCTCAACATGCAAAAAAGAGTCACTCCAAAGTCACTATTAGCGGAGAACAAACGAAGAGATTATGGTAGGGTACGAAACCACCTCAAAGTTCTCCTTTTTGATCGATCTATTCAAGAGTCCGTAGTAAAATAACACGAAGCTATTCTTTTCATTCGATCTATCATAGTGTTCATACTAGAATAACACCTTAAGACGCAAATCAACCAAAACCCTAATGTCACCTAGATACTCCAATGTCACCTCAAGTATCCGTGGGTTTGATTATACGATATGCATCACATAATCTCAGATTCATCTAGTCAACCAACACAAAGAACTTCAAAGAGTGCCCCAAAGTTTCTATCGAAGAGTCAAGACGAAAACGTGTGCCAACCCCTATGCATAAGTTCACAATGTTATGGAACCCACAAGTTGATCACCAAAACATACATCAAGTGGATCACGTGATATCCTATTGTCACCACAGATAAGCACATGCAAGACATACATCAAGTGTTCTCAAGTCCTTAAAGACTCAATCCGATAAGATAACTTCAAAGGGAAAACTCAATCCATCACAAGAGAGTAGAGGGGGGAGAAACATCATAAGATCCAACTATAATAGCAAAGCTCGCGATACATCAAGATCGTACCACCTCAAGAACACGAGAGAGAGAGAGAGATCAAACACATAGCTACTGGTACATACCGTCAGCCCCGAGGGTGAACTACTCCCTCCTCGTCATGGAGAGCGCCAGGATGATGAAGATGGCCACCGGAGAGGGATTCCCCCCTCCGGCAAGGTGCCGGAATGGGTATAGATTGGTTTTCGGTGGCTACAGAGGCTTGCGGCGGTGGAACTCCCGATCTAGGTTATTTTCTGGAGGTTGCTGTATATATAAGAGGTTTTGGCGTGAGAACAAGTCAGGGGGGTCTCCGGGCTGTCCACGAGGTAGGGAGGCGCGCCCTCCACCCTCGTGGGCAGCCCTGGACTCTTCTGGCCCAACTCTTTTACTCCATGGCCTTCTTATGGTCCAAAAATAAGCTCCGTCAATTTTCAGGTCAATTGGACTCCGTTTGGTTTTCCTTTTCTGCGATACTCAAAAACAAGGAAAAAACAGAAACTGGCACTGGGCTCTAGGTTAATAGGTTAGTCCCAAAAATCATATAAAATAGCATATAAATGCATATAAAACATCCTAGATGGATAATATAATAGCATGGGACAATCAAAAATTATAGATACGTTGGAGACGTATTAGAAGTGTAGGCACGTTCTGATGGCTCCTCACTAATGAAGAGGAGGGTGGAGGGGTATATATAGCCTCCACACAAAATCAAACCGTTACACACAAAAGAGCCAACTCAGTTAGACCGAATGTGTGAACTTGGTGACACCGATTCAGTCAAAAAGTGAACGTTAGGTTTTTCGATGGGACCGACATGATCAACTCGGTGGGACCGATGTGCTAGGGTTAGGGTAAAACCTCCACTCGGTTGGACCGATTACTCAAAATCGGTGAGACCGATTTGGTAATAAGCAAACAGAGAGTTGGTCAAGCAAACTCGGTGAGACCGACTGCATATCTCGGTGAGACCGAAATAATTGCAACAGGCAACAGAGAGTTTGCAAGTCCATCTCGGTGAGACCGAGATCCCATCGGTGAGACAAAACTGATTAGGGTTTCTGGCAGTGGCTATGTCAAGTGAACTCGGTGACGCCGAATGAATCAAATTGGTCGGGCCAAGTTTGACTTTAGGTTTAGGACATATTTGGAATTGATAAAGTGGTTGAGGGCTTTGGAGCATATCACTAAGCACTTTGAGCAAGTAAACCATAAAGCAACACCTCATCCCCTTTTAATAGTATTGGCTTTCCTATGGACTCAATGTGATCTTGGATCACTAAAATAGAAATGAAGAGTCTTGAGCTTTTGCCAATCTTCTGTCATTAGCATCTAGAAGGGGTTCCACATCCTTTTGTCCATGCCACGCCTTTGTTGAACTTTCTGAAATATACTAGTTGAAACTATTAGTCCAATAAGAGATATGTTGGCATTAATTACCAAAATCACCCAGGGAGCACCTGTGCTTTCAATCTCCCCCTTTTTGGTAATTGATGACAACATACATCAAAGCCTTAGATAAAGATATGAAGAATAACAAGTAAAGCTTTGGAAGGACATGTAACATGCATAGGCTCCCCCTACATGTTTGCAATCATGTAAATATAGAATATAAGAGCATGTGAATGCATGAGCATGTCAGAGCAAACAATGAGTTACATGTATCTTGGCTATATGCATCAGAGCAAATGATGTTAAATATAGGAAGTTTACCTTCATGTTCATGAGTCCTTGCAAACAATATGTACATCAGCAAGAGATCATCATGCACATGAGTGTGATGCCTATAGTTACCTTGTGGTCTTGAACTGGCTTTGGAGGAGGTAAACTTGAGAAAACAGGGTTAGATAACACAAGAACACCTATTAAACAAAGCAAATTGAGAAAACCACAAGAGTACCAATTAGGATGACATGTAGAGAGTGAGTACTTAGTACTCTATTTGGATCTAGACATGTCCCCAAAGAATAAAGATATGCAATGAATTCCAAAGATTTTCTTCCCTTTGAAATGAGCTCTTTCTCCCCCTGAATCTGATATTGGATAATGGGAGAAGATAGGGAAAAGAAAATCAGGACAAGGCAACAAAACCTTTACTTAACATGTCTTTCCCCTCTTAAAGGCATGTGACTTCTCTCCTCAGTGGCTAATAAGCATCTAGAGAAGCTAAGATGTGCTTTCTCTCTTGTGTGATAAGCTTTGATGTGCTCTCTCTCCCCATTTGATATCAATTTCCAAGAAGGGATCTTCTGGAGCATGAGTCATATAGGTTTGGTCCTAGAGTCACATTACAAAGCAACATGTAATTTAAGATGCTAGTAGAGGACAAGAATCATCGAGTGGAGCTGGAGAAGAAATGACAATGACAATGGCAAAATGTTTTCTCAGTAGTGAAATCGGTAACTCCGAGTTATTCTCATCGGTGACACCGAGTTGGAGACGTCAGGGATGATGCATATCGGTCAGACCGGGTTTGTCCTTGTAGGTTGAACCGATGAACAATCTACAATGTAGCATTGTAGTTCGGTCTAGCCGGGATGTATAAATCGGTGAGACCGAGTTCAATACCGAAGAAAAGATTTTTTCATCTCAGCTCACTAGGCAAATAAGATACAAAGATTCGCAGGGAATTAACTAAAAGATTTGAAATGAATTAGATGCAGGGAATGCAGAACGTAATAGAGAAAGAAATAAAAATATCTAGATGAAGTGAAAAGGGAAACAAACATGCTAGACACAAATGCAAGAGCACAAAGACATGCTAGAGAACTTCATCTAGAAAGGGTCGGCAACAAAGTCACCTATGTTAGTGTATATTGACTGAGGAGTCAAGTGAGAATACTTGATCGTAGGTCATACTCATCATTTAAGCTCAAAATGGGGTTACCCTTTTTTGTTTAAGCATTTTGATTTATTCACATCTTGTTGAGCTACTTTGACCCATGTCTTGGGTAAAGCTTCTCTAAGATGGAATGACATACCTTGGCTGGTGGTGTTGATCTTGATCATGTAGTTGAACTTGTGTAGGATGCTCAAGGTTGATGTAGCTCATCAAGAGTTGGGAGCACCACTTGTAGTTTGAAGTCATCTACCTACATGGGTTAGTCTTGCAAGGAAGAGCACTTGTGTATCCAAAATGACAAGCATGATATTTGATACCAAATGAAATTTGATATATAGAAATTGTCAAAGGATATGTTGAATGGATTTATGCTCCTTGTCTTCAACCACCAAGTTGTAGAGACTTGGTGATGTAGAGATTGCTCAAGATGTGAGTGAGTTGCAATCTCATAGATTGGGGTTCATCCAAGTACCTACAAGGGTTAGATGACATGCAAGGGTACAAGTATAGATCCATGACATATGATCATCATCATAAGAGAAATATCAAGGATTAGTCAAAGGCTCATGCCTTGCATGTATCCAAATGGAGTTTCTACTCCAAGTTTGAGGCATCAATGATGTTCAATTCACCTCTCAAACGGAAAAATACTTTCTCATCAAGAGGTTTGGTGAATATATCCGCCAATTGCTTATCGGTACGAACATGCTTAAGATCGATGTCTCCTTTAGCAACATGATGTCGAATGAAGTGATGATGAACCTCAATATGCTTAGTTCGAGAATGTTGCACGGGATTGTGAGCAATCTTAATGGCACTTTCATTATCACAAAGCAATGGAACATGTTTCACATATATCCCGTACTCTTTAAGAGTTTGGGTCATTGATACGTCCATTTTCCATCATGCTTTTATATTGATATTTATTGCATTATGGGCTGTTATTACACATTATATCAAAATACTTATGCCTTTTCTCTCTTATTTTATAAGGTTTACATGAAGAGGGAGAATGCCGGCAGTTAGAATTCTGGGCTGGAAAAGGAGCAAATATTAGAGACCTATTCTGCACAACTCCAAAAGTCCTGAAACTTCACGGAGCATGTTTTTGGAATATTTAAAAATATTGGGCGAAGAAAGTACCAGAGGGGGCCACCAGCCAGCCACAAGGGTGGAGGGCGTGCCCTACCCCCCGGGCGCGCCCCCCGACCTTGTGGGCCCCCTGGCAGGCCTCCGGTGCCCATCTTTGGCTATATGGTGTGTTTTGACCTGAAAAAATCACAAGGAAGATTTCAGGACGATGCGCCACCGTCTCGACGCGGAACCTAGGCAGAACAAATCTAGGGCTCCGGCGGAGCTGTTCTGCCGGGGAAACATCCCTTCTGGAGGGGGAAATCATCACCATCATCATCACCAACGATCCTCTCATCGAGAGGGGGTCAATCTCCATCAACATCTTCACCAGCACCATCTCCTCTCAAACCCTAGTTCCTCTCTTGTATTCAATCTTGGTCCCAAAACCTCAGATTGGTACCTGTGGGTTGCTAGTACTGTTGATTAGTCCTTGTAGTTGATGCTAGTTGGTTTATCCGGTGGAAGATTATATTTTCAGATCCTTAATGATAATTAATACTCCTTTGATTATGATTATGGATATGCTTTGTGAGTAGTTACATTTGCTCCTGAGGACATGGGAGAAGTCTTGTTATAAGTAATCATGTGAATTTGGTATTCGTTCGATATTTTGATGAGATGTATGTTGTCTCTCCTCTAGTGGTGTTATGTGAACGTCGACTACATGACACTTCACCATTATTTGGGCCTAGGGGAAGGCATTGGTAAGTAATAAGTAGATGATCGGTTGGTAGAGTGACCGAAGCTTAAACCCTAGTTTATGTGTTGCTTCGTAAGGGGTTGATTTGGATCCATATGTTTCATGCTATGGTTAGGTTTACCTTAATTCTTCTTTCGTAGTTGCGGATGCTTGCGAGAGGGGTTAATCATAAGTGGGAGGCTTGTCCAAGGAAGGGCAGCACCCAAGCACTGGTTCACCCACATATCAAACTATCAAAGTAACGAACGCGAATCATATTAGCATGATGAAGACTAACTTGACAACAATTCCCATGTGTCCTCGGGAGCGCTTTGCTTTATATAAGAGTTCGTCCAGGCTTGTCCTTTGCTACAAAAAGGATTGCTCCACCTTGCTGCACCTTATTTACTTTTTTTACTTGTTACCCGTTACGAATTATCTTATCACAAAACTATGTGTTACCGATAATTTCAGTGCTTGCAGAGAATACCTTGCTGAAAACCACTTGTCATTTCCTTCTGCTCCTCGTTGGGTTCGACACTCTTACTTATCAAAAGGACTACGATAGATCCCCTATACTTGTGGGTCATCAGGACTCTTTTTTGGCGCCGTTGCCGGGGAGTGAAGCGCCTTTGGTAAGTGGAATTTGGTAAGGAAACATTTATATAGTGTGGTGAAATTTACTGTCACTTGTCACTATGAAAAATAATCCTTTGAGGGGCTTGTTCGGGGTATCTTCACCTCGACCGGAAGAACTAAGAGTTGCTCCTCAACCTACTGAACCTGCTGAAAATATTTATTATGAAATTCCTTCGGGTATGATAGAGAAACTGCTAGCTAATCCTTACGCGGGAGATGGAACATTACATCCTGATATGCACTTAATCTATGTGGATGAAGTTTTTGGATTATTTAAGCTTGCAGGTATGCCCGAGGATGTTGTCAAGAAGAAGGTCTTCCTTTTATCTTTGGGAAAGGCGTTGACATGGTATAGGCTATTGGATGATATTGGATCATGGAACTACAACCGTTTGAAATTGGAATTTCATCAGAAGTTTTATCCTATGCATCTGGTTCATCATGATCAGAATTATATATATAATTTTTGTCCTCGTGAAGGAGAAAGTATCGCTCAAGCTTGGGGGAGGGTTAAGTCAATGTTATATTCATGCCCCAATCATGAGTTCTCTAGAGAAATTATTAATCAAAATTTTTATGCTCGGCTTTCTCATAATGATCGATCCATGCTCGATACTTCTTGTACTGGTTCCTATATGAAGAAGGATATTGAATTCAAATAGGATTTATTGGAAAGAATTAAATGCAACTCTGAAGATTAGGATCTCGACGAAGGTAAGGAGTCAGGTATAAACCTTAAGTTTGATTGTGTTAAATATTTTATGGATACCGATGCTTTTCGTGATTTTAGCACTAAATATGGACTTGACTCTTAGATACTAGCTTCTTTTTGTAAATCTTTGGCTACTCATGTTGATCTCCCTAAGGAGAAGTGGTTTAAATATCATCCTCCCATTGAAGTTAAAGTAGTAGAACCTATTAAAGTTGAAGAAGAAACTATTATTTATAATGTTGATCCTATTGTTCCTACTAATTATATTGAGAAATCGCCATTCCCTGTTAGAATAAAGGATCATGCTAAAGCTTCAACTGTGGTCAACAAAATTAATATTAGGACACCCAAACCCTCTGAGCAAATTAAAGTTGAACCTAGTATTGCTATGGTTAAAGATCTCTTGGTTGATAATATTGATGGGCATGTTATTTATTTCTGTGATGAAGCTGCAAGGATTGCTAAACCTGATACTAAAGATAAACATAGACCTATTGTTGGCATGCCTGTTGTTTCTGTTAAAATTGGAGATCACTGTTATCATGGCTTATGTGATGTGGGTGCTAGTGTGAGTGCAATTCCTTACACATTATATAAAGGAATTATGAATGATATTGCACCTGCTGACATAGAACATATTGATGTTACTATTAAGCTTGCTAATAGAGATACTATATCACCAATTGGGATTGTTAGAGATGTTGAAGTCTTGTGTGGGAAGATAAAATATCCTACTGATTTTCTTGTTCTTGCTTCCCCACAAGATAATTTTTGTCCCATTATATTTGGTAGACCTTTCTTGAATACCATTAACGCTAAGATAGACTGCGAGAAAGACATTGTTACTGTTGGTTTGGGGGATATGTCTCATGATTTTAATTTCTCTAAATTTCATAGACAACCCCATGATAAAGAATTGCCTAGTAGGGATGAAATTATTGGTCTTTCTTCTATTGTCGTGCCTCCTGCTGATCCTTTAGAACTATATTTGCTAGACCATGAAAATGATATGTTTATGAATGAAAGAAGGGAAATAGATGAAGTATTCTTTAATCAGGGACCTATTTTGAAACACAATTTGCCTGTTGAAATCCTTGGAGATCCTCCTCCACCTAAGGGTGATCCCGTGTTTGAGCTTAAACAATTACCTGATACTCTGAAATATACTTATCTTGATGAAAATAAGATATATCCTTTTATTATTAGTGCTAACCTTTCAGAGCATGAAGAAAATAAATTATTGAAAACTCTGAAGAAGCACCGTGCCGCTATTGGATATACTCTTGATGATCTTAAGGGCATTAGTCCCACTCTATGTCAGCACAAAATTAAATTGGAGAAAGATGCTAAACCAGTTGTTGATCATCAACGATGGTTAAATCCTAAGATGAAAGAAGTGGTAAGAAATGAAATACTAAAGCTTCTGGAGGCAGGTATAATTTATCCTATTGCTGATAGTCAATGGGTAAGCCCTGTTCATTGTGTCCCTAAGAAGGGAGGTATTACTGTTGTTCCTAATGATAAGAATGAATTGATTCCTCAAAGAATTGTTACAGGTTATAGAATGGTAATTGATTTTCGCAAATTAAATAAAGCTACTAGAAAAGATCATTACCCTCTACCTTTTATTGATCAAATGCTAGAAAGATTATCCAAACATACACATTTTTGCTTTCTAGATGGTTATTCTGGTTTCTCTCAAATACCTGTGTCAAAAGAGGATCAAGAGAAAACCACTTTTACTTGCCCTTTCGGTACCTTTGCTTATAGACGTATGCCTTTTGGTTTATGTAATGCACCTGCTACCTTTCAAAGATGTATGACTGCTATATTCTCTGACTTTTGTGAAAAGATTGTTGAGGTTTTCATGGATGATTTCTCTGTTTACGGAACTTCTTTTGATGATTGCTTAAGCAACCTTGATCGAGTTTTGCAGAGATGTGAAGAAACTAATCTTGTATTGAATTGGGAGAAGCGCCACTTTATGGTTAATGAAGGTATTGTCTTGGAGCATAAAATTTCTGAAAGAGGTATTGAAGTTGATAAAGCTAAAGTAGATGCTATTGAAAAGATGCCGTGTCCTAAAGATATTAAAGGTATAAGAAGTTTCCTTGGTCATGCTGGTTTCTATAGGAGGTTTATTAAAGACTTCTCTAAAATTTCTAGGCCTCTCACTAATCTCTTGCAAAAAGATGTTCCTTTTGTTTTTGATGATGATTGTGTAGAAGCATTTGAAATACTTAAGAAAGCCTTGATTTCTGCTCCTATTGTTTAGCCACCTGATTGGAATTTACCCTTTGAAATTATGTGTGATGCTAGTGATTATGCTGTTGCTGTTGTTCTAGGACAAAGAGTTGATAAGAAATTAAATGTTATTCAGTATGCTAGTAAAACTCTAGACAGTGCCCAGAGAAATTATGCTACCACTGAAAAAGAATTTTTAGCAGTTGTATTTGCATGTGATAAGTTCAGACCTTATATTGTTCATTCCGAAGTAACTGTTCACACTGATCATGCTGCTATTAAATATCTTATGGAAAAGAAAGATGCTAAACCTAGACTTATTAGATAGGTTCTCTTGCTACAAGAATTTGATTTGCATATTATTGATAGAAAGGGAGCTGAGAATCCCGTTGCAGACAACTTGTCTAGGTTAGAAAATGTTCTTGATGACCCACTGCCTATTGATGATAGCTTTCCTGATGAGAAATTAAATGTCATAAATGCTTCTCGTAATGCTCCATGGTATGCTGATTATGCTAATTATATTGCTGCTAAATTTATACCACCTAGTTTCACATAACAGCAAAAGAAAACTTGTTCTATGATTTAAGACATTACTTTCGGGATGATCCACACCTCTATAAAGGAGTAGATGGTGTTATTCGATGTTGTGTACCTGAGCATGAACAGGAACAAATCCTACGCAAGTGCCACTCCGAGTCTTACGAAGGACACCATGCTGGAGACAGAATTGCACATAAGGTATTGCAATCCGTTTTCTATTGTCCCACTCTCTTTGAAGATGCTCATAAGTTTGTCTTATCTTGTGATGAGTGCCAGAGAATTGGAATATTAGTAGACGTCAGGAAATGCCTATGAACTATTCACTTGTTATTGAACCATTTGATGTTTGGGGCTTTGATTATATGGGACCTTTTCCTTCCTCTAATGGGTATACACATATTCTGGTTGTTGTTGATTACGTTACTAAGTGGGTAGAAGCTATTCCAACTAGTAGTGTTGATCATAACACTTATATTAAGATGCTTAAAGAAGTTATTTTTTCCGATGTTTGGTGTCCCTAGATATTTAATGACTGATGGTGGTTCACATTTTATTCATGGTGCTTTAGGTAAAATGCTTGCTAAGTATGATGTCAACCATAGAATTGCATCTCCATATCATCCTCAGTCTAGTGGTCAAGTAGAATTGAGCAAGAGAGAGATCAAGTTAATTTTGCAAAAGACTATTAATAGATCTAGAAAGAATTGGTCTAAGAAACTTGATGATGCCTTATGGGCTTATAGAACTGCTTATAAGAATCCTATGGGTATGTCTCCGTATAAAATGGTTTATGGAAAGGCATGTCACTTACCTCTTGAGATAGAATATAAGGCATATTGGGCTATTAAAGAGCTCAATTATGATTTCAAACTTGCCGGTGAGAAGAGGTTATTTGACATTAGCTCACTTGAGGAATGGAGAACCCAAGCCTATGAGAATGCCAAGTTGTTTAAAGAAAAGGATAAAAGATGGCATGATAAGAGGATACAAAAGCGTGAGTTTAATGTAGGTGATCATGTTTTGCTATACAACTCTCGTTTAAGATTTTTTGCAGGAAAACTTCTCTCTAAATTGGAAGGCCCTTACATCATCAAGGAGGTCTATCGTTTCGGTGCCATAAAAATCAACAACGCCGAAGGCACAAATCTGAAGGTGGTAAACGGGCAAAGAATCAAACATTATATCTCAGGTACTCCCATAAATGTTGAGACCAATATAATTAATACCGTAACATCGGAGGAGTACATAAGGGACACTTTCCAGAACATTTCAGACTCCGAAAAGGAATAGGTATGTGGTACGATAAGTAAACCGACTCCAAAACGTTTCCAATGATAAATTTTCTCCGTTTTGGAATATTTAAAAAATTAGGAAAATTAAAAGTAGAACGAAAGGGACACGAGGCCACCACAAGGGTGGAGGGCGCACCCCCCATCCTTGTGGCTGCCTCATGTGCCCTCTGGACTCTGTTTTCTTGCACAATACTTCTTATGGTCGATAAAAATTCATTATATAATCTCCCGGAGGTTGTGACCACCGTACCTCGACAAAATCCTCTGATTTTTTTTAGTTGTTCCTGCAGCAAATTTGGAGCAAGATGTCTTCACAAGAGTCGGTCGGGGTGAGTCAGGTACCTCACCCGACATCTGGCCCAAGAGCATATAGTGACGCTAACCACTTTGGGCCAACAACGAAGGAAGAGATGGAGGCTGACTTGAAAAGAGTGGATGCCATGGAGGAGGATCACGAAGTCACCTCTCGTCTTCAAACCAGATTCATGTTGGAGGAACTTCAGAGCTCAGCAATACCAAATTCGGTCATTCCTCCCAATGCTAGATTTCTCTCTTGTGAAAATATGAAAAAGAGTGTTGCTTTTTCTCCCGTGGCAAGGAAACATCCATGGGTGGATGGAGCTCTAGCCGTCATGGGTAAACTTCGCAAGGAATTAATGGATCTTAAGCAGCAAATTAATAAGCTCAGGGAAGAGAATCGTATCCTAAAGGGTATCATCGCCAAGAATATCACATCACCACCCCCGAAGAAAGAGATCTAAATACATGGGTATGGGCACTCCCCTTGGCAACTGCCAAGCTTGGGGGAGTGCCCCGGTATAATATCACCATCACATCTTCATCTTTATCTTTATCGTTTTTTCTTAGTTCGATCCTTCTGGTTATATCTTGATCTAGTAGAATAAGTTTTTGGTATGATCTAGCCTTGAGTTTTGCTTTATGTTCCCTCTATGTAATTGAGTCCGTGAGATATATAATAAAGAGTAGTTTTGAGTTGAGGGCTTTGCTTTCTTGCTATGATCTTGAGGGTATTAAATAAAAGAAAGAATAAAAAGAAATAAAAAGATCATATATTGATCTTACGGAGAGTAATGACTTCACATAAGGTGTATGTTGAATAAAAGTTGTTGAGAATTGACAAACATAGTTTTGCTCATTGTTGCAATTAATAGGAAGTAATAAAGAAAGAGAGGCTTCACATATAAATATACTATCTTGGACATCTTTGTAATTGTGAGCACTCATTAAAATATGACATACTAAAAAGTTGATGTTGGACTAGGAAGAGAACATAATGAGTTATGTTTGCTTATATCCGAATAGAAGTTATATTGTCTTGGATCATCCAACATGTTGAGCTTGCCTTTCCCTGTCATGCTAGCCAAATTCTTAGCACCAAGTAGAGATACTACTTGTGCTTCCAAACATCCCTAAACCCAGTTGTGCCATGAGAGTCCACCATACCGACCTATGGATTGAGTAAGATCCTTCAAGTAAGTTGTCATCGGTGCAAGCAATAAAAATTGCTCTTTAAATATGCATGATCTATTAGTGTGAAGAAAATAAGCTTTATACGAACTTGTTATATGGAAGAAATAAAAGCGATGAACTGCATAATAAAGGTCTTTATCACAAGCGGCAATATAAAGTGACGTTCTTTTGCATGAAGATTTTGTGCATCCAACCATAAAAGTGCATGACAACCTCTGCTTCCCTCTGCGAAGGGCCTATCTTTTACTTTTATCTTCTACCCTTATACAAGAGTCATGGTGACCATCACCTTTCCTTTTTATACTTTTTCCTTTGGCAAGCCCTATGTGTTGGAGAGATCCGGATATATATATATATCCACTTGGATGTAGGTTTTCATGTCCCTATCAAAAGGTTGGGAGGCGAAACTGTAAGCCCATATCTTTCTCTATGTCCGATTGAAGCTTTGAACCCATAAGTATTGAGTGAGTGTTAGCAATTGTGAAAGACTATATGATAGTTGAGTATGTGGACTTGCTGAAAAGCTCTTATTTGACTCTTTCGATGTTATGATAAATTGCAATTGAAGTTTCCGATTCATACTATACCTTGTGAACGAATTCTTACTTTAGCATAAGAAATTATATGGTATTATATGTTTCTGTTCTGAAGATGATCATGATGCCCTCATGTCGTATTTTATTTTGTCGACACCTCTATCTCTAAACATGTGGACATATTTTTCGATTTTGTCTTTCGCTTGAGGACAAGCGAGGTCTAAGCTTGGGGGAGTTGATATGTCCATTTTGCATCATGCTTTTATATCTATATTTATTGCATTATGGGCTGTTATTACACATTATATCACAATACTTATGCCTTTCCCTCTTATTTTATAAGGTTTACATGAAGAGGGAGAATGCGGCAGCTGGAATTCTGGGCTGGAAAAGGAGCAAATATTAAAGACCTATTCTGCACAACTCCAAAAGTCTTGAAACTTCACGGAGCATGTTTTTTGAATATATAAAAAATATTGGGTGAAGAAAGTACCAGAGGGGGGCCACCAGCCAGCCACAAGGGTGGAGGGCGCTCCCTACACCCCTAGGCGCACCCCCCGACCTTGTGGGCCCCCTGGTAGGCCTCCAGTGCTCATCTTTGGCTATATGGTGTGTTTTGACCTGGAAAAAATCAGAAGGAAGCTTTCGGGACGAAGCGCCACCGTCGCGAGGCGGAACCTTGGCATAACCAATCTAGGGCTCCGGCGGAGCTGTTCTGCCGGGGAAACATCCCTCCGGGAGAGGGAAATCATCGCCATCGTCATCACCAACGATCCTCTCATCGAGAGGGGGTTAATTTTCATCAACATCTTCACCAGCACCATCTCCTCTCAAACCCTAGTTCCTCTCCTGTATTCGATCTTGGTCCCAAAACCTCCGATTGGTACCTGTGGGTTGCTAGTAGTGTTGATTCATCCTTATGACTATAAACAGTAGGGCAAAACACCCCACTGCAATTTTTATAAATAACTAGGCAAGGTCCAACACTACAAAGCAAGAAAAAAGACGGCAAGGGCTTGAGAGAAGCCCCCTCTGTTGATTCATCCTTGTAGTTGATGCTAGTTGGTTTATCCGGTGTAAGATTATATTTTCAGATCCTTAATGATAATTAATACTCCTCTGATTATGATTATGAATATGCGTTGTGAGTAGTTATGTTTGTTCCTGAGGACATGGGAGAAGTCTTGTTATAAGTAATCATCTGAATTTGGTATTCGTTCGATTTTTTGATGAGATGTATGTTGTCTCTCCTCTAGTGGTGTTATGTGAACGTCGACTACATGACACTTCACCATTATTTGGGCCTAGGGGAAGGCATTGGGAAGTAATAACTAGATGATGGGTTGATAGAGTGAAAGAAGCTTAAACCCTAGTTTATGTGTTGCTTCGGAAGGGGCTGATTTGGATCCATATGTTTCATGCTATGGTTAGGTTTACCTTAATTCTTCTTTCGTAGTTGTGGATGCTTGGGAGATGGGTTAATCATAACTGGGAGGCTTGTCCAAGGAAGGGCAGAACCCAAGCACTGGTTCACCCACATATCAAATTATCAAAGTAGAGAATGCGAATCATATGAGGATGATGAAAACTAACTTGACAACAATTTCCATGTGTCCTCGGGAGCGATTTGCTTTTTATAAGAGTTCGTCCACGCTTGTCCTTTGCTACAAAAAGGATTGGGCCACCTTGCTGCACCTTAGTTACTTTTGTTACTTGTTACCTGATACGTCTCCAACGTATCTATAATTTATGAAGCATTCATGCTATTTTATTATCTGTTTTGAATGATTACGGGCTTTATTATACACTTTTATATTATTTTTGGGACTAACCTATTAACCGGAGGCCCAGCCCATATTGCTGTTTTCTTGCCTATTTCAGTATTTCGAAGAAAAGGAATATCAAACGGAGTCCAAACGGAATGAAACCTTCGGGGGCGTTATTTTTGGAACGGAAGCAATCCAGGGGACTTGGAGTACACGTAAATGAAGCAACGAGGAAGCCAGGAGGGTGGAGGGCGCGCCCTTCCTTCCTGGGCGCGCCCCCTGTCTCCTGGGCCCCTCGAGCGTCCCCCGACCGACTTCTTTCGCCTATATATTCCCATATACCCTAAAACCATCGAATACGAAGATAGATCGGGAGTTCCGCTGCCGCAAGCCTCTGTAGCCACCAAAAACCTCTCGGGAGCCTGTTCCGGCACCCTATCGGAGGGGGAATCCATCACTGATGGCCATCTTCATCATCCCGGCGATCTCCATGACGAGGAGGGAGTAGTTCACCCTCGGGGCTGAGGATATGTACCAGTAGCTATGTGTTTGATCTCTCTCTCTTGTTTTCTCTCTATGGCACGATCTTGATTTATCGCGAGCTTTGCTATTATAGTTGGATCTTATGATGTTTCTCCCCTCTACTCTCTTGTGATGAATTGAGTTTTCCTCTTGAAGTTATCTTATCGGATTGAGTCTTTAAGGATTTGAGAACACTTGATGTATGTCTTGCCGTGTTTATCTATGGTGACAATGGGATATTCGCGTGATCCACTTGATGTATGTTTTGGTGATCAACTTGCGGGTTCCGCCCATGAACCTATGCATAGGGGTTGGCACACGTTTTCCTCTTGACTCTCCGGTAGAAACTTTGGGGCACTCTTTGAAGTACTTTGTGTTGGTTGAATAGATGAATCTGAGATTGTGTGATGCATATTGTATAATCATGCCCACGGATACTTGAGGTGACAATGGAGTATCTAGGTGACATTAGGGTTTTGGTTGATTTGTGTCTTAAGGTGTTATTCTAGTACGAACTCTTGAATAGATTGATCCGAAAGAATAACTTTGAGGTGGTTTCGTACCCTACCATAATCTCTTCGTTTGTTCTCCGCTATTAGTGGCTTTGGAGTGACTCTTTGTTGCATGCTGAGGGATTGTTATATGATCTGTCTATGTTATTATTGTTGAGAGAACTTGCACTAGTGAAAGTATGAACCCTAGGCCTTGTTTCCTACCATTGCAATACCGTTTACGCTCACTTTTATCATTAGTTACCTTGCTGTTTTTATATTTTCAGATTACAAAAACCTATACCTACCATCCATATTGCACTTGTATCACCATCTCTTCATCGAACTAGTGCACCTATACAATTTACCATTGTATTGGGTGTGTTGGGGACACAAGAGACTCTTTGTTATTTGGCTGCAGGGTTGTGAGACCATCTTCATCCTACGCCTCCCATGGATTGATAAACCTTAGGTCATCCACCTGAGGGAAATTTGCTACTGTCCTACAAACCTGTGCACTTGCAGGCCCAACAACGTCTACAAGAAGAAGGTTGTGTAGTAGACATCAAGCTCTTTTCTGGCGCCGTTGCCGGGGAGGCTAGGTAAGCGGCACTCACACCCCGTCAACTAAGCTCTTTTCTGGCGCCGTTGCCGGGGAGGTGAGTGCTTGAAGGTATATCTTTAGATCTTGCAATCAAATCTTTTTGTTTCTTGTTTTATCACTAGTTTAATTTATAAAAGAAAATTACAAAAAAAATGGAATTTAGTTTGTCTCATACGCTTCATCTTTTTAATATTTTTCGTAAGTATGATGAAAAGGAAAATTGTGCTCAAGTGCTAGAAGAAGAATGCATTAAAATGTTTGGCACTAAATCTTTGTATGATGAGCATGATTGCAATGTTGTTAGTATGAATTCCTTGAATATCCATAATGCTAATGATACGCAAAGCCACAAGCTTGGGGAAGCTATGTTTGATGAAGATGATATTTTTTGTCCCCCAAGTTTTGATGAGCACATTTATTATGATGATAGCATGCCTCCTATTTATGATGATTATATTGATGAAAGTGGATTTGGAAGAGTTTCAACTTTATTTAGTGATTCCACTATCTTGGAAGAGGTTTCAATTGATTATGATGAGAACAAAGTTGCTACTTATGATGATTATTGTGATGAAACTTATGCTATAAAAAGTAGTGATGATTATATTTATAAAACTTGTCATGATTATGATTACCCTTTTTCTGAACATTACTCTTTTAATGTGGAAACAATTTTTAGTATTCGAGTCTTTTATGATACTCCCACTATTCCGAATGAGAAGAATTTCGCTTATGTGGAGAGTAATAAATTTTCTATGCTTGTAGATCATGAAAAGAATGCTTTATGTGATGGTTATATTGTTGAATTCATTCATGATGCTACTGAAAATTATTATGAGGGAGGAATATATGCTTGTAGGAATTGCAATAATATCAAATTTCCTCTCTATGTGTTGAAATTTTTGAAGTTATGCTTGTTTTGCCTTCCTATGCTAGTTGATTATTGTTCCCATAAGTTGTTTGCTCACAAAATACCTATGCATAGGAAGTGGGTTAGACTTAAATGTGCTAGTCATATTCTTCATGATGCTCTCTTTATGTTTTAATTCTTATCTTTTATGTGAGCATCATTGAAATCATCATGCCTAGCTAGAAAGGCATTAAACAAAAGCGCTTGTTGGGAGACAACCCAATATTTACCTTTACTGTTTTTGTGTGTCAACGTGATTATGCTACTGTAGTAATCATGTTTTATAGCTTTTGTTTCAATAAAGTGCCAAGTAAGACCTATAGGATTTTCTTGGATGATAACTATTTGATCTTGCTGAAAATTCTAGAAACTTTCTGTTCACGAAAACAATTGTTTAAAATCACCAGAACCTGATAAAATACTGATTCCAATTGCAGTAGATCAATAAACAAATTATCTATGTCGTCCTATTTTGGTAGAATTTTTGGAGTTCCAGAACTTTGCGTTAGTTATAGATTACTACAGACTGTTCTGTTTTTGACAGATTCTGTTTTCCATGTGTTGTTTACTTATTTTGATGAATCTATGGCTAGTAAAATAGTTTATAAACCATAGATAAGTTGGAATATATTAGGTTTAACACCAATATAAATAAATAATGAGTTCATTACAGTACCTTGAAGTAGTGTTTTGTCTTCTTTCGCTAACGGAGCTCACGAGTTTTCTGTTAAGTTTTGTGTTGTGAAGTTTTCAAGTTTTGGGTAAAGATTCGATGGACTATGGAATAAGGAGTGGCAAGAGCCTAAGCTTGGGGATTCCCAAGGCACCCCAAGGTAACATTCAAGGACAACCAAGAGCCTAATCTTGGGGATGCCCCGGATGGCATCCCCTCTTTCATCTTCGTTCATCGGTAACTTTACTTGGAGCTATATTATTATTCACCACATGATATATGTTTTGCTTGCAGCGTCATTTTATTTTTTTAGTATTTGCTTGCTGTTATTTATAATAATATTTTGCATCTTTAGTTTCAATAAAAATGTCAAGGATAGCCCTTACCATGCTTATTTTGCAAGTATACATGTTGCTGTTTGAAAACGGAAAGTTTACCGCTGTTGCAAAAATTCCTTAGAAAAGTCAGAATGTGATTAAATTATGAAACCTTTTGCATAATAAGATCTGATAAATTTACTACAGTGGGAATTTTCTTTAATAATTTTTGGAGTTAGGGAAGTATGATGAATCTTGCATTCTTTACAGACTGTACTGTTTTGGCAGATTGCTGTTATGTTTGCACTGTTTGCATATGTTTGCTTGTTTAATGATTCTATTTGAGGATAGGAGTAGTAAATATGAAGAGACATTTAGTATGAAATGTTGAATAATAATTTTAGTGATTTGTTACAGTAGAAAATGATAAGGTTTTTGCATTGGTTTATACTAACTTATCTCACGAGTTCTTGTTGAGTTTGGTATGGATGAAGCTTTCGAGATTTAGGGAGACCGTGATATAAAAGGAATTAAGGAGACACAAAAGCTCAAGCTTGGGGATGACAAGGCACCCCAAGATAATATTCCAAGAAGTCTCAAGCATCTAAGCTTGGGGATGCCCCGTTAGGCATCCCGCCTTTCTTCTTCAACAATTATCGGTTAGTATCGGTTGAACCTAAGTTTTTGCTTCTTCACATGAGTTGTGCTATCCTTGCAATGTCATTTTTTTTTGCTCGCTGTTTGAATAAAATACCAAGATCTGAAATTATTAAATGAGAGAGAGTCTTCACATAGCTACACAATTATTTAACTACTCATTGAACTTCACTTATATCTTTTTGGAGTAGTTTGTCATTTACTCGTGTGCTTCACTTATATCCTATGAGTAAATGGTTGAATGAGTTGAATGTCATAAATCTGAAATTATATATGTTTCATATGCTTACCCCGTTAGGAGTAATGACTTTACATCTAAGAAGTAGAGGTAGTAAATTTATTGAAGGTTAGCAAGCATTGTATTGGTCACTTGAACAATTCATGAAAGAATATTGAAGGAAGAGAGATTTCACATATAAATATACTATCCTAGACATCTTTTATAATTGTGAGCACTCATTAAGTATGACATGCTAAAGAGTTGATGTTGGACAAGGAAGACAACGTAATGGGTTTATGTTTTCTCACATCTCAGTTAAAGTATATTGTCATGGATCATTCAAACATGTTGAGCTTGCCTTTCCCCCTCATGCTAGCCAAAATTCCTTGCACCAAGTAGAGATACTACTTGTGCTTCCAAATATCCTTAAACCCAGTTTTTGCCATGAGTGTCCACCATACCTACCTATATGCGGTATTTACCTGCCGTTCCAAGTAAATTTGCATGTGCCAAACTCTAAACCTTCAAATAATAATCTGTTTTGTATGCCCGAATCGCTCATGTAGCGACTAGGGGCTGTCAGTATCTTCCATGCTAGGTGGGTTATTCTCACGATGAGTGGACTCCGCTCATCATTCACGAGAAAATGGCTGGTAACCGGGATGCCCAGTCCCATGATCAAAAGATCAAAATCAAATCAAAAATAATTGCAAACAAAACTCCCCCAGGATTGATGTTAGTTGGAGGCACCCGTTGTTTCGGGCAAGCCATGGATTGATGATTGTTGGTGGAGGGGGAGTAAAACCTTTACCATTCTGTTTGGGAACCGCCTATAATGTATGTAGTATGGAAGATATTGGGAACTCTTGGTTGTTATGTTGACAATGAGATCATACCTCTCAAAGTTATTTTCCTCTCTATTTTAAAATCGAGCTCTGGCACCTCTGCAAATCCCTGCTTCCCTCTGCGAAGGGCCTATCTTTTATTTTATGCAAGAGTCAAGGTGATCTTCACCTTTCCCATTTTTATTTTATCCTTTGGCAAGCACCTCGTGTTGGAAAGATCCTAGTATATATATCCAATTGGATGTAAGTTAGCATGAACTATTATTGTTGACATCACCCAAAGGTGAATACGTTGGGAGGCAACATTATAAGCCCCTATCTTTCTCAGTGTCCGATTAAAACTCCATAACCATAATTATTGCGTGAGTGTTAGAAATTGTAGAAGACTATATGATAGTTGAGTATGTGGAGTTTGCTAAATTAAAGCTCTGACATAGACCCTTCCTGAAAATAAGATGAATTGCAATTGTTTGATGACTGAGAATGAAGTTTGCTAGTTTTCAAGAAAGTTTATGATCTATGCCTTAACATGTGAGTAGCTTGTTACTTGATCTTGAGAAGTTTTATAAGATGAACTACTGTTATGACATATAATCATGCTAGAAAAGGTGACTGAAATTATCATTGATCAAACTTGTGCACCTCCTAGCATTCACACTTCATAAATTCTTTCTTTTATCATTTACCTACTCGAGGACGAGCAGGAATTAAGCTTGGGGATGCTGATACGTCTCCAACGTATCTATAATTTATGAAGCATTCATGCTATTTTATTATCTGTTTTGAATGATTACGGGCTTTATTATACACTTTTATATTATTTTTGGGACTAACCTATTAACCGGAGGCCCAGCCCATATTGCTGTTTTCTTGCCTATTTCAGTATTTCGAAGAAAAGGAATATCAAACGGAGTCCAAACGGAATGAAATCTTCGGGAGCGTTATTTTTGGAACGGAAGCAATCCAGGGGACTTGGAGTACATGTAAAGGAAGCAACGAGGAAGCCAGGAGGGTGGAGGGCGCGCCCTTCCTTCCTGGGCGTGCCCCCTATCTCCTGGGCCCCTCGAGCGTCCCCCGACCGACTTCTTTCGCCTATATATTCCCATATACCCTAAAACCATCGAATACGAAGATAGATCAGGAGTTCCGCTGCCGCAAGCCTCTGTAGCCACCAAAAACCTATCTGGAGCCCGTTCCGGCACCCTGCCAGAGGGAGAACCCATCAACGGTGGCCATCTTCATCATCCCGGCGCTCTCCATGACGAGGAGGGAGTAGTTCACCCTTGGGGCTGAGGGTATGTGCCAGTAGCTATGTGTTTGATCTCTCTCTCTCTCTCTCGTGTTCTCTCTATGGCACGATCTTGATGTATCGCGAGCTTTGCTATTATAGTTGGATCTTATGATGTTTCTCCCCCTCTACTCTCTTGTGATGAATTGAGTTTTCCTCTTGAAGTTATCTTATCGGATTGAGTCTTTAAGGATTTGAGAACACTTGATGTATGTCTTGCCGTGTTTATCTATGGTGACAATGGGATATTCGCGTGATCCACTTGATGTATGTTTTGGTGATCAACTTGCGGGTTCCGCCCATGAACCTATGCATAGGGGTTGGCACACGTTTTCCTCTTGACTCTCCGGAAGAAACTTTGGGGCACTCTTTGAAGTACTTTGTGTTGGTTGAATAGATGAATCTGAGATTGTGTGATGCATATCGTATAATCATGCCCACGGATACTTGAGGTGACAATGGAGTATCTAGGTGACATTAGGGTTTTGGTTGATTTGTGTCTTAAGGTGTTATTCTAGTACGAACTCTTGAATAGATTGATCCGAAAGAATAACTTTGAGGTGGTTTCGTACCCTACCATAATCTCTTCGTTTGTTCTCCGCTATTAGTGGCTTTGGAGTGACTCTTTGTTGCATGTTGAGGGATTGTTATATGATCTGTCTATGTTATTATTGTTGAGAGAACTTGCACTAGTGAAAGTATGAACCCTAGGCCTTGTTTCCTACCATTGCAATACCGTTTACGCTCACTTTTATCATTAGTTACCTTGCTGTTTTTATATTTTCAGATTACAAAAACCTATATCTACCATCCATATTGCATTTGTATCACCATCTCTTCGCCGAACTAGTGCACCTATACAATTTACCATTGTATTGGGTGTGTTGGGGACACAAGAGACTCTTTGTTATTTGGCTGCAGGGTTGTTTGAGAGAGACCATCTTCATCCTACGCCTCCCATGGATTGATAAACCTTAGGTCATCCACTTGAGGGAAATTTGCTACTATCCTACAAACCTGTGCACTTGCAGGCCC
This sequence comes from Triticum aestivum, assembly GCF_018294505.1. NCBI lineage: Eukaryota > Viridiplantae > Streptophyta > Magnoliopsida > Poales > Poaceae > Triticum > Triticum aestivum. Next base: position 206,634,345 of record NC_057808.1, read on the forward strand.
AACAACGTCTACAAGAAGAAGGTTGTGTAGTAGACATCATTACCCGTTACGAATTATCTTATCACAAAACTATATGTTACCGATAATTTCAGTGCTTGCAGAGAATAACTTGCTGAAAACAACTTTTCATTTCCTTCTGCTCCTCGTTGGGTTCGACACTCTTACTTATCAAAAGGCCTATGATAGATCCCCTATACTTGTGGGTCATCAGTCATCCAAAGTAATTGAGCACAACATGAACCGGCAGCAATGTATTCCGCTTCGGCGGTGGATAAGGATACCGAGTTTTGTTTCTTGGAGGACCAAGACACAAGAGATCTACCAAGAAATTGAGAAGCACCCGAAGTGGAATCTCTATCAACCTTGTCACCGGCATAGTCCGAATCGGAGTAGCCAACAAGATCAAAAGAAGACCTCTTAGGATACCAAATGCCAAAGTTTGGTGTATGGATTAAGTATCTCACTATCCTTTTCACAGCCTTAAGATGACATTCCTTAGGGGCCGCTTGATATCGTGCACACATGCACACACTTAGCATACTATCGGGACGGGAGGCACATAGATATAACAATGAACCAATCATAGAACGATAGACCTTTTGGTCAACCGGTTTTCCATCCTTTATCAAGTCAAGATGTCCACTAGTAGGCATCGGTGTTTTCATACCTTTGCTTTCTTGCATGTTGAACTTCTTGAATAAGTCCTTGGTATACTTTGTTTGAGAAACAAAAGTACCCTCCTTAGTTTGCTTGATTTGCAAACCAATAAAGAACTTGAGTTCACTCATCATAGACATCCCAAACTTCTCTGACATTAGCCTTCCAAACTTTTCACTAAAATGAGGGTTAGTCGAACCAAATATGATATCATCCACATAAATTTGGCACACAAATAATTCACCATTAACCCTTTTAGTAAAAAGTGTAGAATCAATTTTTTCAATCTCAAAGCCTTTTTCAATAAGGAACTTGGCCAAGCATTTATACCACGCTCTAGGAGCTTGTTTAAGAACATAAAGAGCTTTGTGAAGTTTGTAAACATGATCGGGTTTCTTAGGATTAACAAAGCCGGGAGGTTGTTTAACATAAACTTCCTCCTCTATTTCACCATTTAGAAAAGCACTTTTAATGTCCATTTGATATAATGTGATATCATGATAATTGGAATAAGCAAGTAAGATGTGTACGGACTCAAGTCTAGCAATGGGGGCATATGTTTCACCATAGTCCATACCTTCGACTTGAGTGTAGCCTTGAGCGACGAGACGGGCCTTGTTGCGTACAACTTGTCCATCTTCATCTTGCTTATTCCGAAACACCCATTTGGTACCAATGACATTTTGTTTGTTGTCGGGCTTTTCTACCAGGGTCCACACTTGGTTCCTCTCAAAATTGTGTAGCTCTTCCTGCATGGCGTTCACCCAATCCGGATCATCGAGCGCTTCTTCAACCTTCATAGGTTAAATACTAGAGATGAATGAATAATGTTCACAGAAATTAGCCAAACGAGTTTTAGAGCGAGTAATTCTCCCGGTTTGGATATCATCAAAGATTTGTTCGACGGGATGGTCTCTTGAGACTTTTGCTCTAACTCGTGAGAGATTTTGTTTGGGTCGGGGTGGAACATCCTCTTCATCATCTGGTTCTTCCTCTTGGCCTTTTTCGTTGTTGGTGTTGTTGTTCTCTTGTGGAGGTGGAGAAGGAGGTTGATGAGGTTCATCTTGGTGTACTTCCGCGTTTTCTCCATCTTGGCATGTCCCACTTGTGGATGCCTCCGAGTCAACTCGCGGTTCACCTTGTCGTGAGGTAGAAGCTTCCACTTGGACGGACGAGGTACTCTCCTTCACCTCCGTTGGGCGAATCTTGCCGATAGACAAGTCTCGGATTGCTTCCGAAGGATCTTTCTCTCCTACATCAATTGGCAATTGCTCTACTTGTGAGCCGTTAGATTCATCAAACTTCACATCTACTGTCTCTTCAACCTTTCGGGTGAAATTGTTGTAGACACGGTAAGTGTGAGAGTTTGAGCCATAACCGAGTAGGAAACCTTCATGAGATTTAGGAGCAAATTTTGAGCGACGATGCTTATCAAGAATATAGCACTTTGAGCCGAATACTCGAGAGTATCCAACTTGGGGTTTTTTACCGGTGAGGAGCTCATATGCCATCTTGCCGAGTAGCTTGTGAAGATATAAATGATTTGTTGCATGACAAGCTGTCTCAACCGCTTCTGCCCACAAGTGTTTTGGCGTCTTGTACCCATCAAGCATCGTTCTCGCCATCTCAATAAGAGTCCGGTTCTTCCTCTAAAAAACTCCATTTTGTTGAGGCTTGTACGTAGCCAAGAACTAATGTGAAGTCCCCTCTTCGTCAAGAAAGGTGTCCACATTTGCGTTCTTGAACTCCGTTCCATTGTCGCTGCGAACCTTCTTGATCTTCACTTCAAATTGATCTTGGGCTTTCCTAGCGAAGTTCTTGAAGATCTTTTGGACCTGTGATTTATCATCAAGAAAGAACACCCACGTAAATCTTGAAAAATCATCGACTATGACTAAACCAAAAGAATTTCCACCGAGACTTTTATAGGCGTTTGGACCAAAAATAACCATATGAAGCAGCTCGAGCGGTCTCCTCGTGGTCATGATGTTCTTCATGGGGTGGCTTCCTCCAACCTATTTTCCTGCTTGACAAGCACTGCGCAATTTAATAAGCTTATCAAGATATGATCACCTTTAATAAGCTTATCAAGATTTCACATGCCCACATGACCTAACCTTCTATGCCACAACCAACCTTTAGAAGATTTAGCAATTAAGCAAGTTCTAGGTTGAGCCTTTTTAGTGAAGTCAGCAAGGAATAGATCACCTCTACGTATACCGGTAAAGAACTTATTATGAATGTCTCTTCGAAACACTTGGCAATCTACTTCAGTAAATAGGACATTGAAACCGAAGTCAGCTAGTCCAGATATGGAAAGTAAATTATAGCCGAGAGATTCAACGAGCATAACATTTTGGATGGAGCTGTCATGTGAGATGGCCACCTTACCAAGGCCAACCACCTTACCCTTTGAGTTATCACCCAAAGTGACATATTTTCGAGGGCCGTCATTTTCAGCAAGCTCATGAAACATATCCTTGTCTTCGGTCATGTGATCGATACATCCACTATCAAGAACCCATTCCTTTCCTCCAGCCATGTAGCCACGAAGGTTTGCCATAAGACCAAAGTGTCTCATAGACTCATCGAGATCAAAGTCACTATCATCATCCTCATGATAGTATCCATGTTCAACATCATCTTTTGATTGATCATCACCTAGAGAGAGTGATTCATTAGATGTATGACCATGGCAATGTTCATCTTTTTGAATTCTAATGACTTCCAAGATGATGTTACTAATGATTCCAACATCTCCTTTGGCACGCATAAGGTCACGAAGCTCAAATAAACAATCACCAAACTTAGGATCTTTAGGATTCATCTTATTTAAAGCAATGGACTTTTGAAGAATCACATCTAGATTTTTCAAGGAATAGTTTGGAAATCGTTCCTCAAGAAATCTCCATATGGTGTAAGCACATTCAAGAGTAGGCAAGAAAGCAATCAAATTTCTAGGCAATCCTCTAACGATAAGATTCATAGTTCTAAGATTGCGGATCATGTCAAGAGACTCATTGGGGGTAGGATGCAAGGGGTCAACAAGGGGCGCACAAGGGCTAGTAATGTACTTGTTCAAGTGATATTCATTGAAAATATCAAGCATCAAATTTATCCAAGAATTAAAGAACTCTCCATCAAACATAGGCACTCTATGTCTAAAACTCCCCATCGTAGACTGATCCATCTTCCTCCAATGGTGATTAAACCAAAGCAATGGAGACCAATGCTCTGATACCAATTGAAAGGATCGAGAAGGGGTGTCTAGAGGGGGGTGATTAGACCCTCAACAAGGAAAAGTAGCAGTTTTTAAATTCTTCAAGTTAAGGTGGAGTTTTAGCACAAGTTTAAACATTCACAATACATTTCAAGAAAGCATGGCAAGAGTATATGAGCAGCGGAAAGTAAAGAATGCAAGTTGCAAGAAAGTAAAGGGATGGGATTGGAGTGTGCAAACGCAATTGGAGACACGGAGATTTTTGGCGTAGTTCTGATAGGTGGTGCTATCGTACATCCACGTTGGTGGACACTTCAACCCACGAAGGGTAACGGTTGCGCGAGTCCACGGAGGGCTCCACCCACGAAGGGTCCATGAAGAAGCAACCTTGTCTATCCCACCATGGCCATCACCCATGAAGGACTTGCCTCACTTGGGTAGATCTTCACGAAGTAGGCGATCTCCTTGCCCTTACAAACTCCTTGGTTCAACTCCACAATCTTGACGGAGGCCCCCAAGTGACACCTAACCAATCTAGGAGACACCACTCTCCAAAAGGTAATAGATGGTGTGTTGATGATGAACTCCTTGCTCTTGTGCTTCAAATGATAGTCTCCCGAACACTCAACTCTCTCTCTCACAGATTTGGCTATGGTGGAAAGATGATTTGAGTGGAAAGCAACTTGGGGAAGGCTAGAGATCAAGATTCTTGTGGTTGGATTGGAATGTCTTGGTCTCAACACATGAGTAGGTGGCTCTCTCTCAGAAAATGAATGCTGGAAGTGTAGGCACGTTCTGATGGCTCTCTCACTAATGGAGAGGAGGGTGGAGGGGTATATATAGCCTCCACATAAAATCTAACTGTTACACACAAAAGAGCCAACTCGGTCAGACCGAATGTGTGAACTCGGTGAGACCGATTCAGTTCAAAAAGTGAACGTTAGGTTTTTCGATGGAACCGACATGATCAACTCGGTGGGACGGATGTGCTAGGGTTAGGGTAAAACCTCAACTCGGTTTAACGGATTACTCAAACTTGGTGAGACCGATTTTGGTAATAAGCAAACAAAGAGTTGGTCAAGCAAACTCGGTGGGACCGACTGCATATCTCGGTGAGACTGAAATAATTGCAACAGAAAACACAGAGTTTACAAGCCCATCTCGGTGAGATCGAGATCCCATCGGTGAGACAGAACTGGTTAGGGTTTTTGGCAGTGGCTATGTCAAGTGAACTCGGTGGCGTCGGATGAATCTAATCAGTGGGGCCGAGTTTGACTTTAGGTTTAGGACATATTTGTAATTGAGAAAGTGGTTGAGGGCTTTGGAGCATATCACTAAGCACTTTGAGCAAGTAGACCATTAAGCAACACCTCATCCCCTTTTAATAGTATTGGCTTTCCTATGGACTCAATGTGATCTTGGATCACTAAAATAGAAATGTAGAGTCTTGAGCTTTTGCCAATCTTCTGTCCTTAGCATCTAGAAGGGGTTCCACATCCTTTTGTCCATGCCACGCCTTTGTTAAACTTTCTAAAATATACTAGTTGAAACTATTAGTCCAACAAGAGATATGTTGGCATTAATTACCAAAATCAACCAGGGGGCACTTGTGCTTTCACTTCCTTCTCAATGAGCATAGCTATGCTTACCCTCTTGATTAGGCTTCCATGCCTTATTATAGGTCACTTGGGGGCTTCCTGCTCAATGAGCATAGCTATGCTTACCCTCTTGATCAGGCTTCCATGCCTTATTATAGGTCACTTGGGGGCTTCCTGCTCAATGAGCATAGCTATGCTTACCCTCTTGATCAGACTTCCATGCCTTATTATAGGTCACTTGGGGGCTTCCTGCTGAATGAGCATAGCTATGCTTACCCTCTTGATCAGGCTTCCATGCCTTATGATAGGTAACTTGGGGGCTTCCTGCTCAATGAGCATAGCTATGCTTACCCTCATGATCAGGCTTCCATGCCTTATGATAGGTCACTTGGGGGCTTCCTGCTCAATGAGCATAGCTATGCTTACCCTCTTGATCGGCTTACATGCCATAACTGAGTTTTGACCTGCCTGTCTGCATGATGTTACTCCACTAGGTAATCCTGAATGACCCGCCGAACTCTCAACAGTCAATCTTTTAACTAAGACCCTGAACTTGTTAAGGTTAAAACGGTGGTTTGTCATGTGAGGGCCGGCTTACAGTGAGCTAGGACGACTCTAAGGCTGTGTGGCCTATGAAAGCAGTTGAATCTTAGTGGCTGTGCGGCCCATGAAAGCACTTCAATTTTTAGGCTGTGCGGCCTATAAAAGCACTTGATTTTTTTCTGAAATTCTTTTGACATTTTGGATTTGAGTCCATCAATGAATTCTTCTGCTCAAGTATACTTGGTGCAGTTCAGGCCATGTAGCCTTGATTATATGTTTCATAATTGAATGTGTTGGGTTGGTAACCCGCCCTGATAGTGGATTGTAAGCCGTCAGGATATTTGCATTGAGCAATAACACATCATGATATTTCATTTCTATGGCTTATCATTATTAAAGGAGTTACCATGGTATTAATATACAAGTATGTTTTTCCATAAAAATATGAATATTCAGGGTCGGTAAACCACCCTGTTTTCGACATTAAGTCGCCAGCATATTTCCGGCTTAGTTAGCCTTTAGTCTTTCTATCAAAGACTATTATATCAGGGGTTTTTCAAAGATATTTGTGACCCGCCCTGGCTTAAACTGCCAGGGCATATGCTATTTCCTTGTGTGCAGGAAGTCTGACAATATTTGACCTGATCCACATGATTGATAACATTATACGCACAAGTGGCGGGTCATAAATATCAGTTCGGCGGTTTAAACATGCAAAGGATAAACATGCACGATGGCATGACAAATCATTCTTTCAACTAGCCTATTACAAGGCTCTCTTAAGCCCAAAAAATTGAGTGTTTTTCAACAGAAGCTCCGCACCGCGGTCTGAGAGCCGCCCCCAGGTTCAGTTGCTTTGGCCCTGGCGAGTTGAAGACTCCAGGTTATCCTGCACCAGTTCTTCTTCTTCGTCTATCATCTGGAAGTCGGGTGACGTCCAGTCGATGCCAGTTAAGGCCTTGAACACAGCTTCATCATTTATAAGCATGTACGGATCAACATCAGGAGCAAAAGTATGCTTACGCGTTGGAGGGATGAGATCCACAACTTCATAAGCCGACGCTTTCACTTTTGCGTTTTCCATTGTGTAAGCCGCCTGATATCTGGATAGATCTGTTTCCTTGGCCTGCTTGCTTGCCAGGGGACGCATCTCCTTCACACAATTGGCAAAGTCTTTCTCCTCAAAGGAAGACCCGTCTTCTTTGAGACTCAGACAACGAGTGGCCATCTCCTCCGGGTCTAGCTCTGCTCGCCATGCTTTGGCCCGGCTCAGAGCGGTGATGGCACCAGCTCTGGCGGATGATCGCTTTATCTCTTCCACTCTTTGGGGCATGACCAACAGTTTGTCAAGTACTTCCCTGATAAGTGTGGGTGGTTGTTTGCTATGGGAGATAGCCGCTATGGTTCGATGAGTGCCAGTATATAGTTGCTCCACTAGGGTATACACGGCTTTCAGCTTTACAAGCATGTCCTAGCCAAGGTTGGAGCTCCTGGGGCCTGTTGAGCAAACATATCGATAAGTTGCCAGGCGGGTCAAAGTAAATCGCTAGTGAAAGATTGCAGTGCAATGTCACTTACCAAAGATGGTGGTTGTCATCTAGTTAATATGTCGCTTTAAGCCGGATAACTCTTCAGTCACCAGCATAACAGCAGCCTCGGTGTCTTCAGCTCTTTTCAACAGAGCCGCCTTTTCAGTATCCCAGCCGGCTCTTTCAGCATTGAAGTCTTTCCTCATTTTTTTATTACTTATAAGGCGGTTTTCAGTTCTGACCTAGCCTTTGAAGTTTCTGCTTGTTGTGATTTGACATTCTGCCGCAAGTCGACTACTTGAGACTCTTTCATGCTTAATTCAGCCTGAAACACAATAGCCAAGCAGTACTTTGCATTTATGATAATCATTCTATTGAAGTCCCAAGCACAATAAATGTATTTTACTTGGCACTTGGAGGCTAATGTAGGTCAATTTTTACACAAATAAGTACTTAATGACCCGGCTTAATTATTTAGATTCTTTACAACATGATCTTAAGTCCCGGCTTAGCTATTCAGTTTAAACTGGCCCTTGGGGACTACTCATTTGGATCTAATGGAGATAAACTGATATTGAGAAGCTGCAAGATGAATGCTATTATTTAAGTCTACAGTATTTACACTTTCTTTCATATGCTCTAGACTTGGCAGCTGACATAGATTCGTATGAGAAGGGTTTTGGTTGTTTACCTCAAAGCGCTCCTTCATCAAGTTTACCGGACCGGCTTCCATGTCACGGCTGGTATGAAGGCGACTAAAGTAGCCCGCATGGATATCACTTGCATTAAAGCCGGTGTAGCTTTCGAAGTCCAATTTTCACTTGCCTTTTTCAGCGATTAAACATTCTGCCTTGGTGCTATGTTTCGCTAAGATAGTGGGATTCCCTGGTTCTCTGAAGCCTGTGCTAGTAATGATGACGTCCTCAGTAGTTTGGTGAGAAGGAGTTTCCTCGGCAGTTTTGATAGGACTTGGCAGCTTAGCGCTGGACGGGTCAACACCCATTGGATCCGCTATGACATCGTGAGTCTCTGGTGGCGGGTCATCGGCAGTGGCTTCAGGAGTTTGATGAGAAGCTTCTGATATTGTCTGTTTCTCCAGCTAAGTGACCTTGGGATCTTCGGCCGGCTTGCTCATCTTCAGCTGCTTGCTTGGTTTGGCCATACCGCTGAAAATAAGACATATGAGGATGTCAATATATCAGTGTACAAGTGTTAAAAGAGAGAAATCAAATGTCCAGGGGCAACTTTGAAGGGAGGTATCTGAGTCCCAGTAGAGTCGCCGGAGGATGAGTGAGAGGCTCCCTGATAATTTGAGTCAGAAGGATTAAGTGGTTGACGGATAAGACCCGCCTTTGGAAAAGTGAAGATTGAGCTCTGAGGCACCTATGTTCGGCGTTTCAGAGGGGCTGGCCTATTGGGTAAGCCGGCATGAAGGTCCCCCCCTCCGCTGTTCCTGGTTGTACGCCGAGCTTCATGTTGTTGTTTAATCAAAATAAAGTTTGGATCCAAGTAAGCTAAAGGGTGAGAAAACCTTACTTTCCGGGTCACTTGCCGAACTTTCTGTCTTGGCAAAGGCTCTGAGTCGGAGGAAATAATAGTTACCTCGTCAACATCTGCTTGGCTGGTCTCTGCGTCATCCTGAGAGGGGTCAACATCAATAAGATGTATAAAAAAGGAACCAAGAGAATCAAGTTCTACCTCCGACTCATCATCCAGGGTGGACACATCTGGTTTCTTCTTAGTCTTTTTTGAAGTCTTGGCCTTTGCCTTGGCCTTTTTGGCCGGTTTATCTTGAAGCTTCTTGTTCCAAAAAGGAGACTCGGCCTGAAGAAATCAAGATAATAAGGCAAGTGCAGTATATGAGAATAATGAATAAAGTAAAAGTAGCTTGAAATACTTACAACTAGAGCCGGCTTAAGGACACAGAAGGGGTTCAACCCCGTTTTGTTGCAGTTTTCTAGAGTTTCCCAAAGCAAGGACTTGGTCATTTCATTGAGGTCCTTCTCTTCAAGACATGTTGAATTATACCGCAAGGGGTCGTTTACATCGCCTGTGTATGTACACATTAACCCGGGGCGGTGGCTCAAAGGCATGATCCTCCAGCTAACCCAGCATCGGACCAGGTCAACACGGTTAAGCCGTTTGCCATCAAGGCCCTTATCTTGGTAAAAGTGGGTCCGTATTTGGCCCGTTCAGCAAAGCTGATCCGGTCTGGAAGTGGGTGCCTTGGGTTGAGCCGGTGGATACTGAAACCCAGCAAAGGATTCTCACCCGCCGGAGAGGTATCTTGGCAATAAAACCAAGTCTGGTTCCAATCTTTGGGGTGACTCGGAAGTGCAGCTGAAGGGAAGACGGCGTCTCTTCGTCTCTGGATAGAAATTCCACCAAGTTCAAGGCTGGGCCCGTCTGTCATCTCTGTTTGGCAGTTCAAATAATAATATTCTCTAGAGAGGTCAACGCTGGGCTCCTCTTGAAGGTATACTTCACAAAAGACTTGAAAATTGCAGATGTTGGAGACTGAATTGGGTCCGATGTCTTGGGGGTGAAGCTGGTAGAAGTTTAGAATGTCACGAAAGAACTTTGAGCCGGGCGGAGAAAAGCCTCTGAGCATGTGATCATAAAAAACTATAACTTCTCCTTCCTTTGGTTGAGGAGGAACCTCAGCTCCCGGAACACGCCAGTGGATGGCATCCTTAGATGGCAAGACACCCATGTCAACAAATTCTTGGAGAGACCACTCCGTGACATTGGAAATAACCCAGTCGCAGGAGGTGACGGGCTTAGTCATTTTTATCAAGTGAAAGCCTAGAAAGGAAATCATGGCAGGTCAAATTTGTGAATGATGAGCCGCCCGATGGATGAACAAAGTAAAGTTATTATGCTGAATTGGTTATGTGCAAGGATCGGTAAGTCGCTTAAAGTTTGAAGAAAATAAAGTGGCATGATTAAACCGGCAGGGTACAAGCCGGATAATGTCAAGCTTGGAGAAGCACTTGTGGTTTAAACAACTAATAAGGTAAGCCGACTAGTATTTGGCAGGCTACAGGGTATCATTGGAGCTGCCCATACAACAATGGTCAAGCGGACAGTTACAGATCTGGGAATAGAATTTCACTAAGTGTTAGGCAAACAAGTTTCACGGATTCTGCCTATGATTTTGGATCTACGACCGTTTTGAGAAACATGTGGAAATTATTAAACCTAATATGCATAGGACGGATAGCTGTGTTGGGGGTGAATCTCAATAGAAGATAATGGATCTATAGTTGACAGCAGGCATCAAAGTGATTAAAACATGACTTTGGCATCGCATTTGGGCTCGACTAAAGGGCATAGTAGATGAACTACGGACGACAGTGATGAACACTGACGAACTCGCGAACAACTCGTGACCTAATGCAGATCTGAAAGACCAGGATGTGGTACCTGATGATGGAGATGGGGTGCGGGAGTGTGGCGCGGTTCTCTGGTTCGTTCAGGTTGATGCAGCGGCCGGTGCTGACGTCGCTGAAGTAGGATGGCGGCGGCGGAGCTCGGGTCGTAGTGGTGTCGCGAGGAGGAAGAAGAGGCAGAGGCAGGGGTAAAAAGTGAAAAAGAAGGCCCATGTCCCTATTTATAAGGAGGTGATAAGATGGCATGCACGGAAATCGAGGAGGCAAAATGAATGTGTTAACATGCGGGCACCTCGATTCACAGAAAGCCTATTATCATAAAGATCAGTTGAGATATCCTATGCCTTGTGCGGAATTAATGCACATGACGTCATGGCGATTTACAATGACTCTGTTTATGTGACGTCATGGTGGGTTATATCGGTCTAATGAAGATTCGCCACTGATGCATTTCTCTAAGTTAAAAAGTGAAGATTGATATGAATGAGTTCAAATCAACCTGGGGCCTAATGTTGGGGATATAACTCCGAGGTGTGACCTGCCCAAAAGGGGCAGGGTTACACCGTTGGTGGTTTAATATGAAGAAGGTCCAAGGGGCCCAAGGAGAAGTATGAAGACGGCGGCTCTTCGAGGCAGGCCTGGTGAAGGCCCAAGACCGGGGCATGTGAACCGCCGTTGGAAGACTTGCTTTGTAAGACATGACTAGTTAGAAACCGAGCCGGTCACATTGTGTTAGCCGGCCGGGACTCTGTAAGCCTCCGGGTCTCTACCTGTGTGTATAAAGGTGAGACCTGGCGGCGGGTTAACTCAAGAAACAAGCAATCGAGAACTAGGTCAAGCGTATTCACTCCCTTGCAACCGAAACGTACAACTAGAAGCATGACGTAGGCTTTACCTCGTTGAGAGGGGCCGAACCTGGGTAAACTACTTGTGTCCTTTGTCCCGTTCAGCCCCTTCAAGATAACCTTGTTGCAATGGCTCCACACCTAAGTCCTTTCACTAGGGCATCTGCTGTGTTAAATCCACGACACCCGCACTGATGACCTTCAGCTCGGGCACGTCCGCATCTTAAGCTACGACAACGGCCGCACCATGCTCACAGTGAAGGTGTTCGACAGGACTGCCGAGGGGTCAAGGGTCGAGGATTGCCGATGGGTCAAGGGTTGAGGGGTCGAGGATCATCAAGGGTTTAGGATTGCCGAGGGGTCAGGGGTCGAGGGGTCGAGGATCGCAGAGGGGCCTGTGCGGCTCAGAGAAATCGGAATGCCCCGTATTCCAGCCCAGAGATCGAGGAGAAGTCTTCTGGAATACGGCACTGCTTAGCATAGAACAAATCAGCTCTTTATTACAATCTATATGGGTACAAGGGGATTACATCGGCACGGCGACACTACGCCTGCCACGGTTGCTCCATGCAAGCAGCAGAACAACACGATGGAGCGGAATAACTCCTGGCAGCGGAACATCGACAATGGTGATGAACTCCACTCCGCAGGGACTCTGGCTGGAACGCTTATCCTAGCTCGCAAACAAGGGATCCACGGCAAACAAGCAATCAAATCTGGCATGACCTGCAAACTGGCATGACACGCCAGGTCAGTACATTGAATGTACTTGCAAGCTCACAGCAACCAAAGCAATCCAGACAAACAATAGCATGGCAATTACAGATTTTTAAGCAATGATGAACACGATACTATCAGAACAACATGGCATGTACAACATGATACAGCTAGAACAATACGATCATGGCATAAACATATGAACATGATGAGACTAGCATGCAACATGATGAAACTATCATGCACCAACTTACTCTGCTCGAGTTACCTCGTAACCATCACTTGCATCACTTACCACCACGGACATCACACGATCATCTTAGGATCCAATCAAGCTTGGTATTAACAATACCGTAGTAATCATTTATGACCACAAGGAGCTTGACCTTTACCCTTGACTCTCGCATAACATCACAAATATCCAACAAGTTGGTACTCACGATACCACAGTGATCCTCTCACGATCACATAAATATCAACCAACTGCTTTCATCATCGAACCAGGGTTGTTATTAAGCACATTATTATTATTATTACTGTTGACCCACAGTGTGACCGACACAAACTGGGCCCATATCCGCGGGCGCGGCTATCGATAGATTTAACACACACTCTGCAGAGGTTAGCACACTGTACCCACACCACGGAACCCATGGCCTCGCACTCCCATTCGGGTGGACCAACGGCGTTCCGACAAAACCGTCCTACTGCCATGACACTCTCCCGGCCACTCTGACCAACTCCCCTTTGGGCTAAGTCCTGGGTGGCCCCGTGCCTACCAAATGCACCAACGGCCACCGTCGTGGCAAAACGGTCCCAAACGGGGACAAGGATCCTTACAAAAACAACGGGCACACAAGGCTTATGCCGTCCTACCCAGCCAAGGTAGCGCCCGCACATAACCTTCCCTCGCGGGATGCACCGGTGAGAGGCATGACAATAGACCCAGTTAGACCCCCCCCATAAGGTAAGCGTGGTTGCACTGGTCAGCTCGATATGGTGGCACCATGACTCAGCCAACATTTTTTCAAGTTCAATTTAATCTGGTTAAACTTGAATGCAATATGTTGAGTCATGATAAAAATAACCTGATGCAACTACAATGCATGAACATGATATTAACATAAGCATGGGGGTGCATCCCAATCAACGAGCATAACAACAACATTTAACCATTTATCCAGATGAGCATGGCATACTAACGAGCATGGATATCACAACTAGAATACTACTCATAGCATAACATGACCACTAGCATCAACAATAAATACCAGGCAATAACATAACGATAAAACTACCATACAAGCATTTAACCAACTGGGTGCAAAAGAACATGCATAACAACGGTACTCGGAACAAACAATAGTCATGCACCGAAGATCATCACCAACATGTACTACTACCAATCATGGCCAATATTACAGTAATACTAGCATGAAGAACATAATAACAGAGTGCAAGGAAACATATCATGACGGTAAACACCGATCCGTAAGCATAACTAAAATAACGACAGCAGCAGCAAGGCAAACAAACAGTTATTAAAGATTCAAGTTGAAAACAAATGCTTATGCATGGCTATCATGCAAATGGTGGTTGTGGCTTGCCTGGGGATGAAGAAGGCTCCGGGGAGAAGTGTGGTACGACCACGGAAAGAATCGCCGGAAAGGGTTCTCTCTCGGAGGGGGCTGATTAGGGCAAGGGCAAAGTGGTCATTTCCAATATTTCAAACCATAGTGAAAATGATACCAACAGAACGGGCTCGACGAGACAAAGAAATGGGCTTTGGAATCACCTCATTTGGAGTTGTGGTTGAAAAGATATAGTTGTTTTTCTGCCAGGGACCCATCTGTAAAGAAAATATTCTCAAACAGGGCCTGGATAGAAAAATGGGAAGCGCAATTAGAGAAATACGCTTTCACTGGACAGAAAACGTATTCCGGGCTGAATAAGAAAGGGAATGCGCTTTCGGTGGAGGAAAACGTATTCTCCTGAATACGGTTTCACTTATCCACGTCAGCAGCTCGGGTCAACGCGGGGACTTACAGCCGGGGCCCGCCACTTATCCACGCCCGCACCCGACTGGGTCAATGCGGAGTGGCTGACGTGCGGGGCCCGCGGACAGCTGGCATCATTGTCGTCTTCTCTCGCTCGTGCCCGTGCCTGGCTGAGGCAGAGCCAACGCCCAACGGCGACTGCGGGCAGCTCCGGCCACCTCTCGCGTCGTGCCACCTATCGTCCTAATCAGCGAGACGAGCCGCACCTTCCTGGGCCCTTGGTTTTTGCCGGAGGGGTCAAGGTTGAACGGGGCTCCCGCGGCGGCGGACGACGGCGTCGGGCGATGATGGAGCCCGCGGACAGAGGCCACCGGAGGAGAGGGGAAGATGCTTGGGAGGTTCTCCGGTGACTGGGTGGAGCTTTGGTGGAGGAGGAAGAAGAAGAAGAGCTCGGTCTTGAGCGAATTTAAGAGGTTGGCTGCGGCGGCCATCACGGCGATGGCGAGCAGGGTGAGCTCCAGAGGCTCGGGGAAGTAGATGGGGAGGGAGATGGGAGTGTGGGGAGGCTGCTGGTGAGCTCAGAGTGCTCGGGGACGGGCTATTTATAGCCGAACGACGAGGGGGGTGAGGTGGCACGCGCGGCCAAGGGTCACGGGGAGGGGTGGCAAGGCGACGAGGGAGGGAACGGACGAGTGGCAGAGCTCACGGAGATGAGGCAAAGCTCGGGGACAAGAGAAAGAAGAGGACATGGCCGCGGAAGAAGACGCGGTCACGGGTCAGAACGGTGCGGCGACGGTGACGGCTCACTGGGGAAGAAGACGGGGGGGCAAGGGCTCTGACGGCGACGGTACGGGGAAGACGACGGACATGGTTGGGCGATGAGTGGACGAGTGCACAGACGGGGAGAAGGAGACAGGGGTGCCAGAGCACGCGGATGCAAGGCCAACAAGGTGGTCACCACTGTGACCGGCAAGGAGGGGACGCAAGAGACGGGGAAACCTTGTCCCGAGCGTTGCTCTCCATCAGAGAGGCTGTGGGAAGAGTCGGATCCAGAGAAGGAGACAAAGAGAGGAGTGTGGCATCGCTGAAACTTTATTGTATCAGTTTTGGATGAGCACTGGTGATCAACAGGGAGCTGATTGGGTCAAATGGAGTTGTCTGGGGTGTTTAACTACGGGAGGACTATGATCCTGGTGGTTTTGGAGGCAAAAAGATCAAAGCTTAATACAGTTGCTTTGCAACTGACCAAAAGGGTCCAGAATCAAGATCATGATGATGCTCTCACATGGGGTATCCACTTGAGCTCAACTTGGGCAAGGCTGAGTTATTTGGTCATGTGAAGATGATGCAAAAGGTTTCATACCATTTGGATAAACCAAAATGGTACTTGCTTCACAAGCATTTCCACTGACCAGAAACTTGCAAAAATTCTAGAGGAAAATTGGCTAGATGAAATATGCCCAAATTGGGTGGAGATAGGTTATGTGGATAAGAGAAGGCCTAGGAAAATTTACAGCCATAATGGAGCAAGATAAAATATACTTGCTTCACTAACTGAATATTTGGGCAGAAACAAAGATTTGAAGCTGTGCACACAGGGATGCAGAGCATGAGCTCAAATCTTGTGGAGAGCTTTTATTTGATGATATGAAAGACCATGCAAAAATTCAACTCAATTGGATTAACCTAGCTAGTACTTCCTTCACAACCAATTCTCTCAGACAGGAACTTTGAAAAATTGCTCAGGAATATTTACTAGGCAAATTAAGTTGAAATTTGTCATGAGGCAATTATTTCGACATGAAAAGGTGTCCAAGAATTTTGGAGTCAATTGGGCAAAGATAATGGCACTTGCTTCATAATCTGCCATCCAGGATAGAATAGGAAATGAATTTATTGAGCATGATGAGAAACATGGCCAATGAAATATTTTGCCATAGTTGAGGAATATATGACCCAAACAATTTATGAGAATTATTTGGTAATTTAAGAAGTGCTGGAAATATAGGTTGTTTCACAACCTGGGGCAAAAAGGATTATTCCTTTAATAGAAAAAGGAATATTCCCTAGAAAAATAATATTTGGATTTGGTCCAAGGTGGAAATGGAAAGGTCTAGGGAAGGATTTGACGTTGACAAGCCACTCTGGAAGCAAAGAAGAGGTCATCTTCTTCAGTTTCCAGACCAAATAGCCACGGAAAAAGAAAACTCAAGCAAAAACCTGACTAAATCAAAAGAAAAAGAAAGGGCCAAAAATCAGGCTGTTATAGGGCCGAGGATCGCCGAGCGGTCGACGGTCGCCGAGGGGTCGAGGGTTTAAGGGTCGAGGGGTCGAGGGGCGAGGGGTTGAGGGTCGAGGGGTCGATGATCGCTGAGGATTAAAAGCCAAGTGTTGAAACTTGAAACACCCAAACTCGACCCTCAACCCTCGCCGAGGGGTCGAGTGTCTCCAAGGGGCCGAGGGTCGCCGAGGGTCGAGGGGCGAGGGGTCGAGGTGTTCCTAAGTTATGTTGTACTTGATGATGACACACTAGTACTAGTTAATTATATGCATATTATTATTCATGTCGGTAGTAATATTTTTTATGTTGTACTAATTTCGTTTACTCTATGTCATGGCAGGTGTTGAAAGATGGTGGGCGCGGGTAAGCAGCGCTCCGAGGCTCCTTCTTCATCGGCGCGTGGTGGGAGGCGTACTTCCATTCCATCCTAGACTCTCCGAAGAGCTGTCGTGGTATTCTCACGGGGGGGTGTGAGGCGACAGATGCCACAAGGGCTTAGTGTGAGGGTAAGACTGCTGCTGATAGGCCCGGGAGCGGGTATGCGAGTAGCACGCGCTAGTTTACCCAGGTTTGGGGCTCTCCGGAGAGATAATACCCCTACTCCTGCATGTCTGAGTATATCTGGTATATCTGGTACATAGTGCTCCTGGAGCTGTATCTAAGCCCAGTGCCATATGCATCTGGCTTTGTATATGTCTCATATCTGGCATGCTCTAGTGGCCGGCCATGCTCATGGCTCGTGGCCGTGAGCATGTGTGTGCTCATACGTGAGTGCATGTGAGCCTCCCGTGGATGGATGGATGGGGGCATATATATAGGTGAGCTAGCTTACTACCTAAGCTAGGTAGTGGCGTGGGCGGCAAGTGGGCATGGGGCACCATGCCCATGATGGTGTGGTCGCGACGTGCATGCCTCCTTGTCCCTGGCGCACTTTATAAAACAGTGCCCAGGGACAGATACACTGTAGATGATGTCGTCGCTACTATTCGTCAACAGTGTCGGGTACGACCGTCTCGTCGGTGTCTTGTCGGTGTCGAGTCGGGCTGCAGTCGGCAGCTGGCTGGTTGGCGCAGTCGGCAGCCGGCAGCAGGCCAGGCAGAGCAGTCGGACGGGGAGCCGGCAGGAGCGGCCGGGCAGTCGGACTGAGGGGCTTTGCTAGCCCCGATGTCTTGAAATATTGTCTCGCCGTCTTCGGGGTATCCGTGGCCAATTACTCCGACAGTAGCCCCCAAGCCTCCGGGCAACTTGGCAAAGTTGGGCGGAGGTTTTTTGGCGGGTGTTTCATGGAAATGATCATGCAAAAGACAAAGTTAGTCCACGCACATATATCAAATGATTGCTTTTAGCACTGCAAGTTTTATGCGGAGGGTGCCGACTCGGTTTCGTCCGAGCCCCCTTCAATCTTTTTCGTGTTCCCTCCGCTCTTTGGCTTGTGCTCTCGCTTGCCGGACAGCCGCTCTGCGGTCTGTGGCTGAGAGTGGACCGCGGAGTGGAGTGTACAATGCTCAGACTCTGGGAGCAAATTCAACCGAGTAGATACTTGTAAAGGAAACGGCCGGGTCGCCCGAACTGTTTCTCTTCCCGGACGTTTTTCGCGTGGGTGGCCTCCAGCGTTCACTCTTGCTAGCCGGACAGCCGCTCTGCGGTCTGTGACTAAGAGTGGGCCTTTGGTACTGCGCACTCTACTAAGACGTCTGCGGGAACTAACGTCTCAGGCCAAGCGGCCAGCCCCCGGGCCAACTCTGGCTGGCGCCGGGGCGAAAAGTGATGCAACTGTAATGAAATGCGGAGATAGTCCCCCGAGCATCGCTCGGGGTTATCCGTGCTTGCGTGGTGCAAAAATATGCGGGTGAGGAGCTCACATTGGTTTTCGTGTAGCCGAGGCGGAGTTTGCCGAAGACAGCCGGCGCGGCTCAGCGCTTGCTGAGTGCGCCGGCGCACCCGCTGGGTCTAGCCCTCGAGCCTCTAGGCGCTCGAGGAGGGTCCAGCCGGTCGGGCCTGACCGGCCAGGCGGCAAGCAGAATGCGGTCGAGCCGGCCTGGCACAGCCGGCCAGGTGGCGAGGCGTTTGGCAGCGCTCTTTTTCTTCTTTCCTCTCTTCTGCCGGCTGCTGGCAATCGGACAAAACTCTTCTCTTGTCTCTTGTTTTTGTTTCTTGCAATCTTCCGCGGGGGCGCGCCAGCGCACCCACTGGGTGTAGCCCCCGAGATTCGGGCCGACTGCTGAGCAGTCGGGCCGGATCTCCCGGCAACTACTTTGTCTTCTTCCTTGAGGGGGCGCGTCAGCGCACCCGCTGGGTGTAGCCCCCGAGATTCGGGACGACTGCTGAGCAGTCAGGCCGGATCTCCCGGCGACTACTTTGTCTTCTTCTTCGCGGGGGCGCGTCAGCGCACCCGCTGGGTGTAGCCCCCGAGATTCGGGCCGACTGCTGAGCAGTCGGGCCGGATACCCCGGCGACTACTTTGTCTTCTTCTTCACGGGGGCGCGTCAGCGCACCCGCTGGGTGTAGCCCCCGAGATTCGGGCCGACTGGTGAGCAGTCGGGCCGGATCTCCCGGCGGCTACTTTGTCTTCTTCTTCACGGGGGCGCGTCAGCGCACCCGCTGGGTGTAGCCCCCGAGATTCGGGCCGACTGCTGAGCAGTCGGGCCGGATCTCCCGGTGACTACTTTGTCTTCTTCGCGGGGGCGCGTTAGCGCACCCGCTGGGTGTAGCCCCCGAGATTCGGGCCGACTGCTGCGCAGTCGGGCCGGATCTCCCGGCGACTACTTTGTCTTCTTCTTCGCGGGGGCACG